>NW_025576115.1:0-5000 GCF_905147105.1 Pieris brassicae
TTTTTTGGTCGCCTTCGGCGACCAGCCTCAGCCGCTACGGCTTGCATGATGCCCGCGCTTTGGGTACGGCGGGTGAGGGCTGCTCTCCCTGCGCGCCTCCGAGCTTTTATATACACTCTAGGGGTAGGGCAGACAAGACCGCGTGGATAGTGGGGCGCTCTGATTCGGTTTTGGGTACTTTTTGGATATTCAATAAGTAAGTAAGTAAGTAAGTAAGTAAACACTCAATTCTCACTCAAGAATTACAATATAATACACAAAATTTACAACTTACAAACAATGAAATGAATGATCTTTTTCTCGTATGCATCGCAAATGATCGATACTTTCAAAATAATCTGAACCCTTACACTTAGTCAACTCAAAGTGATTGACGTTTGACATCAATTTTATGTCGGTTTTATGAAATAGATTTTGGTCGGGCGGTCGGTAACGGCCATATATGTCTTATATATCAATTTGTATGAAAAAGTTTCAAAAAAACAAAAAAAAAACTCAATCAACTAAGTAAGTAAGTAAGTAAGTAAGCAAGCACTTAAGTTTCTTTTAGTGAGTACTATCTAGAATAATTAAAAATATCGACATTTAAATCGACGGTCCCTATTTGGAAGGTTAACCTATAGCCCTAATAATAATTATATTATTATGATTATGACAATGTTGATGTTGTTGCACTAGACACACCATAATAAACCATAAATAGTTTTTCTTACCAGAAGAGTTTTTTATTTTTAAATATTCAATTTTAACTAGAAACGTATCGCTATCGCTAACAAAACCCCACACCACACACCACCACACGTTACACACATATACTTGACAGAGTAGATACTATCTACATATCTATCGACAGAGTTGTAGATATCGTGCCGTTGAACGGCATCTTGTCGCGTCGCGTGGCGATCTTGTACGAGAAACATTTTCCTCTGACATTGTATCGGAATAATTATTATAATTCATTATTATACATACATACATACATACATACATACATACATATTATTAATAAATATAATTGTTTTTTTTGTTTTTTCTTTTCTTCAAATAAACCCACATTGCCATTTCTCTGAGCGTGTGCTGCGAGCTTCAACGAGAAACATTCGGCGCGAAACTGTCGAGCGGCCGGCCGTCGCGCGCCGCACCTGTACGAGAAACATTTTCCTCTGACGTTGCATCGGAATAATTATTATAATTCATTATTATACATACATACATACATACATACATACATACATACATATTATTAATAAATATAATTGTTTTTTTTGTTTTTTCTTTTCTTCAAATAAACCCACATTGCCATTTCTCTGAGCGTGTGCTGCGAGCTTCAACGAGAAACATATCTATCAATACAAATGTCTATTCAAAAAAAAGAAAACAAACAAAATCATATCAGTCAATAAAATAAATAATAATATTTTTTTACTACTACTACTAGTACTACTACGTGCTACTACTGCACGCCAATACACATACATAATAAAATGAAAAATCGTCTCTCTCTCGCTCGCTCTACGAGAAACATTCGACGTCCGCTCCAATGCCGACGCGGACTATTGCTCTCGGTATAGATGTGGAGCGAAACAGTCGTGCGCACAGCGTCGACTCGTTCTCGTTGCCGCGCGTCGTTCGTCTCAAATAGACACGAACGACGGACGAGAGAGAATAGAATGTGTTCTTGTTTTTGTGTTTGTGCGAAGTGTGAGAATATTATATACATATATTCGCGCATGGATGATATAGATATGGGTATGGATTTTCGGAGGAAATTATATCAAATTCGTATTTCGAATGCGAGACCGCCGAGATCTTTCCCAGCTCTCTCTCTCTCTGTGTGTGTGGTGTATAGTACATTTTATATATCTCTCTTGTGTCAACACAAAATAACAAAGAATATACATACTACTCCTCCTCATATTTTATATAATATAATATAAAATTATATTATAGCACCGCGTTCGCAGACCGTATGGTGATGTTACCAATCGACCAAGATTTGGGACCGTCTCCCCCGGTGTTATCTGTGATGTTAAAAGAATACGCTTCTAGGCACACCTCAACGCAGGGCGCCTAGCGTGTTCGACACGTGCGCGGTCGCCACGGCGACCGTATATGTAAAGAATGTATAAAAGAGGACGCACACGCGCCCATCGTCGAAACGGTGTGCGCAGCGTCGTGTTGGAATTTATCCCTCAAGCTCCGGGCGTTGATCGTATCTAGTGCGAATCATGCGTGTGTGTGCGCATGTAATTGCCAGCCGAGTTTTAATATGTTTACAATAACGTATTGAATAAAAATTGAGAAGTTGCGTTTAGATGAATGTTCAATTTTCAAATTGTCACAACATCGATTCCCGCCCGCGGGGTCGTGTTCGTTGCAGTTTTATGTCCCTCACAGTGGTCGAGCATCGTTGTACATCACCTCGTTGCGAGATCGTGACGGGACGGCCGCTCGTAGACCGGTCAAAGTTAGTCTATCGATATGAAGCGCGAACGTCGCGTCGCGTGCAAATTCGACGCGTTACGTTCACGCGTGTCGAGAAGGCGCGCGCGCAAGCGCGCGCCCCTCGACGCCGCCGAGCCAGCGGCTCGCCGAAGCCGCGTGACCGCGGTGTAGGCGTGTCGTTTGCGTAAGCAGCTCCCTGGTTGATCCTGCCAGTAGTTATATGCTTGTCTCAAAGATTAAGCCATGCATGTCTCAGTGCAAGCCGTATTAAGGCGATACCGCGAATGGCTCAATATATCAGTTTTGGTTCCTTAGATCTTACTCAGTTACTTGGATAACTGTGGTAATTCTAGAGCTAATACATGCAATCAGAACTCTGACCAGTGATGGGATGAGTGCTTTTATTAGATCAAAACCAATCGGCGGAGGGCCATGCGTCCGAAGTCGTTAATTTTGATGAATCTGGATAACTTTTGCCGATCGCACGGTCCAGTACCGGCGACGCATCTTTCAAATGTCTGCCTTATCAACTTTCGATGGTAGTTTCTGCGACTACCATGGTTGTCACGGGTAACGGGGAATCAGGGTTCGATTCCGGAGAGGGAGCCTGAGAAACGGCTACCACATCCAAGGAAGGCAGCAGGCGCGCAAATTACCCACTCCCGGCACGGGGAGGTAGTGACGAAAAATAACGATACGGGACTCTTACGAGGCCTCGTAATCGGAATGAGTACACTTTAAATATTTTAACGAGGAACAATTGGAGGGCAAGTCTGGTGCCAGCAGCCGCGGTAATTCCAGCTCCAATAGCGTATACTAAAATTGTTGCGGTTAAAAAGCTCGTAGTTGCATTTGTGCGCCGCGCTGTCGGTGCACCGCATCCGCGGTGATACTGACACGTCTGCGGAGCATATCGTCGGTGAGCCGGCGGTAAAACGCCGGTTCAATATCAAAATCCTATCGCGGTGCTCTTCGGTGAGTGTCGAGGTGGGCCGACAATTTTACTTTGAACAAATTAGAGTGCTCAAAGCGGGCTCAAAATGCCGCTTGAATATTTCGTGCATGGAATAATAGAATATGATCTCGGTTCTATTTTGTTGGTTTTCAGAACTCCGAGGTAATGATTAATAGGGATAACTGGGGGCATTCGTATTGCGACGTTAGAGGTGAAATTCTTGGATCGTCGCAAGACGAACATCAGCGAAAGCATTTGCCAAAGGTGTTTTCATCAATCAAGAACGAAAGTTAGAGGTTCGAAGGCGATTAGATACCGCCCTAGTTCTAACCGTAAATATGTCATCTAGCGATCCGCCGACGTTACTACAATGGCTCGGCGGGCAGCTTCCGGGAAACCAAAGATTTTGGACTCCGGGGGGAGTATGGTTGCAAAGCTGAAACTTAAAGGAATTGACGGAAGGGCACCACCAGGAGTGGAGCCTGCGGCTTAATTTGACTCAACACGGGAAATCTCACCAGGCCCGGACACCGGAAGGATTGACAGATTAACAGCTCTTTCTTGATTCGGTGGGTGGTGGTGCATGGCCGTTCTTAGTTGGTGGAGCGATTTGTCTGGTTAATTCCGGTAACGAACGAGACTCTAGCCTGCTAAATAGGCGTCGTCATTCAAGGTGTGCGCGACTCTCGGGGAGCGCAACTCACTGGCGACGTATTAAAATTCTTCTTAGAGGGACCGGCGGCTTCGAGCCGCACGAGATTGAGCAATAACAGGTCTGTGATGCCCTTAGATGTCCTGGGCCGCACGCGCGCTACACTGAAGGAATCAACATGTTCTCCCTGGCCTAGAGGCCCGGGCAACCCGTTGAAACTCCTTCGTGCTGGGGATTGGGGTTTGCAATTATCCCCCATAAACGAGGAATTCCTAGTAAGCGCGAGTCATAAGCTCGCGTTGATTACGTCCCTGCCCTTTGTACACACCGCCCGTCGCTACTACCGATTGAATGATTTAGTGAGGTCTTCGGACCGACACGCGGTGGCCTCACGGCCGTCGGCGTTGCTGGGAAGTTGACCAAACTTGATCATTTAGAGGAAGTAAAAGTCGTAACAAGGTTTCCGTAGGGGAACCTGCGGAAGGATCATTAACGTTGGTTTTTTCTTTTTGTTTTGTTGTTGTCAAAGACTCGCAAAAAAAGAAAAAAATACAAAAACACGTGAATGATACGAATCAAAATCGAATCCGAGACGGTTGACTCTCTCTCGTCGATTCGCGACGTGTGCGTTGCGACACGCTTTGATTAGCGTTCGCTATCGCCTATTGATACTTTGAAATAATATTTTAATTTTTGTGTACAACCACGCAAATAAAAGAGATTTTCTTTCTTTTCATTTGTCGTACACGTTAATGATAAGTATTATTTTCAAATTTTTTTGTTTAATTTTTTCGCACCTTTTATATTTTCTCATACAAAAACACACACAAAAACAAAACGATTACCCTGAACGGTGGATCACTTGGCTCGCGGGTCGATGAAGAACGCAGTTAACTGCGCGTCATAGTGTGAACTGCAGGACACATTTGAACATCGACATTTCGAACG
>NW_025576115.1:12500-17500 GCF_905147105.1 Pieris brassicae
TGCTACTACTGCACGCCAATACACATACATAATAAAATGAAAAATCGTCTCTCTCTCGCTCGCTCTACGAGAAACATTCGACGTCCGCTCCAATGCCGACGCGGACTATTGCTCTCGGTATAGATGTGGAGCGAAACAGTCGTGCGCACAGCGTCGACTCGTTCTCGTTGCCGCGCGTCGTTCGTCTCAAATAGACACGAACGACGGACGAGAGAGAATAGAATGTGTTCTTGTTTTTGTGTTTGTGCGAAGTGTGAGAATATTATATACATATATTCGCGCATGGATGATATAGATATGGGTATGGATTTTCGGAGGAAATTATATCAAATTCGTATTTCGAATGCGAGACCGCCGAGATCTTTCCCAGCTCTCTCTCTCTCTGTGTGTGTGGTGTATAGTACATTTTATATATCTCTCTTGTGTCAACACAAAATAACAAAGAATATACATACTACTCCTCCTCATATTTTATATAATATAATATAAAATTATATTATAGCACCGCGTTCGCAGACCGTATGGTGATGTTACCAATCGACCAAGATTTGGGACCGTCTCCCCCGGTGTTATCTGTGATGTTAAAAGAATACGCTTCTAGGCACACCTCAACGCAGGGCGCCTAGCGTGTTCGACACGTGCGCGGTCGCCACGGCGACCGTATATGTAAAGAATGTATAAAAGAGGACGCACACGCGCCCATCGTCGAAACGGTGTGCGCAGCGTCGTGTTGGAATTTATCCCTCAAGCTCCGGGCGTTGATCGTATCTAGTGCGAATCATGCGTGTGTGTGCGCATGTAATTGCCAGCCGAGTTTTAATATGTTTACAATAACGTATTGAATAAAAATTGAGAAGTTGCGTTTAGATGAATGTTCAATTTTCAAATTGTCACAACATCGATTCCCGCCCGCGGGGTCGTGTTCGTTGCAGTTTTATGTCCCTCACAGTGGTCGAGCATCGTTGTACATCACCTCGTTGCGAGATCGTGACGGGACGGCCGCTCGTAGACCGGTCAAAGTTAGTCTATCGATATGAAGCGCGAACGTCGCGTCGCGTGCAAATTCGACGCGTTACGTTCACGCGTGTCGAGAAGGCGCGCGCGCAAGCGCGCGCCCCTCGACGCCGCCGAGCCAGCGGCTCGCCGAAGCCGCGTGACCGCGGTGTAGGCGTGTCGTTTGCGTAAGCAGCTCCCTGGTTGATCCTGCCAGTAGTTATATGCTTGTCTCAAAGATTAAGCCATGCATGTCTCAGTGCAAGCCGTATTAAGGCGATACCGCGAATGGCTCAATATATCAGTTTTGGTTCCTTAGATCTTACTCAGTTACTTGGATAACTGTGGTAATTCTAGAGCTAATACATGCAATCAGAACTCTGACCAGTGATGGGATGAGTGCTTTTATTAGATCAAAACCAATCGGCGGAGGGCCATGCGTCCGAAGTCGTTAATTTTGATGAATCTGGATAACTTTTGCCGATCGCACGGTCCAGTACCGGCGACGCATCTTTCAAATGTCTGCCTTATCAACTTTCGATGGTAGTTTCTGCGACTACCATGGTTGTCACGGGTAACGGGGAATCAGGGTTCGATTCCGGAGAGGGAGCCTGAGAAACGGCTACCACATCCAAGGAAGGCAGCAGGCGCGCAAATTACCCACTCCCGGCACGGGGAGGTAGTGACGAAAAATAACGATACGGGACTCTTACGAGGCCTCGTAATCGGAATGAGTACACTTTAAATATTTTAACGAGGAACAATTGGAGGGCAAGTCTGGTGCCAGCAGCCGCGGTAATTCCAGCTCCAATAGCGTATACTAAAATTGTTGCGGTTAAAAAGCTCGTAGTTGCATTTGTGCGCCGCGCTGTCGGTGCACCGCATCCGCGGTGATACTGACACGTCTGCGGAGCATATCGTCGGTGAGCCGGCGGTAAAACGCCGGTTCAATATCAAAATCCTATCGCGGTGCTCTTCGGTGAGTGTCGAGGTGGGCCGACAATTTTACTTTGAACAAATTAGAGTGCTCAAAGCGGGCTCAAAATGCCGCTTGAATATTTCGTGCATGGAATAATAGAATATGATCTCGGTTCTATTTTGTTGGTTTTCAGAACTCCGAGGTAATGATTAATAGGGATAACTGGGGGCATTCGTATTGCGACGTTAGAGGTGAAATTCTTGGATCGTCGCAAGACGAACATCAGCGAAAGCATTTGCCAAAGGTGTTTTCATCAATCAAGAACGAAAGTTAGAGGTTCGAAGGCGATTAGATACCGCCCTAGTTCTAACCGTAAATATGTCATCTAGCGATCCGCCGACGTTACTACAATGGCTCGGCGGGCAGCTTCCGGGAAACCAAAGATTTTGGACTCCGGGGGGAGTATGGTTGCAAAGCTGAAACTTAAAGGAATTGACGGAAGGGCACCACCAGGAGTGGAGCCTGCGGCTTAATTTGACTCAACACGGGAAATCTCACCAGGCCCGGACACCGGAAGGATTGACAGATTAACAGCTCTTTCTTGATTCGGTGGGTGGTGGTGCATGGCCGTTCTTAGTTGGTGGAGCGATTTGTCTGGTTAATTCCGGTAACGAACGAGACTCTAGCCTGCTAAATAGGCGTCGTCATTCAAGGTGTGCGCGACTCTCGGGGAGCGCAACTCACTGGCGACGTATTAAAATTCTTCTTAGAGGGACCGGCGGCTTCGAGCCGCACGAGATTGAGCAATAACAGGTCTGTGATGCCCTTAGATGTCCTGGGCCGCACGCGCGCTACACTGAAGGAATCAACATGTTCTCCCTGGCCTAGAGGCCCGGGCAACCCGTTGAAACTCCTTCGTGCTGGGGATTGGGGTTTGCAATTATCCCCCATAAACGAGGAATTCCTAGTAAGCGCGAGTCATAAGCTCGCGTTGATTACGTCCCTGCCCTTTGTACACACCGCCCGTCGCTACTACCGATTGAATGATTTAGTGAGGTCTTCGGACCGACACGCGGTGGCCTCACGGCCGTCGGCGTTGCTGGGAAGTTGACCAAACTTGATCATTTAGAGGAAGTAAAAGTCGTAACAAGGTTTCCGTAGGGGAACCTGCGGAAGGATCATTAACGTTGGTTTTTTCTTTTTGTTTTGTTGTTGTCAAAGACTCGCAAAAAAAGAAAAAAATACAAAAACACGTGAATGATACGAATCAAAATCGAATCCGAGACGGTTGACTCTCTCTCGTCGATTCGCGACGTGTGCGTTGCGACACGCTTTGATTAGCGTTCGCTATCGCCTATTGATACTTTGAAATAATATTTTAATTTTTGTGTACAACCACGCAAATAAAAGAGATTTTCTTTCTTTTCATTTGTCGTACACGTTAATGATAAGTATTATTTTCAAATTTTTTTGTTTAATTTTTTCGCACCTTTTATATTTTCTCATACAAAAACACACACAAAAACAAAACGATTACCCTGAACGGTGGATCACTTGGCTCGCGGGTCGATGAAGAACGCAGTTAACTGCGCGTCATAGTGTGAACTGCAGGACACATTTGAACATCGACATTTCGAACGCACATTGCGGTCCGTGGAGAAATATCCAGGACCACTCCTGTCTGAGGGCCGGCTGCATAAAAACAAAAAGCCACACTGTTCGCGTGACGAGCGGCGATCGCTGCGACTCCGGTCGTAGCGCCGCATCTCTGTCGCGCGTGCAATTGACGGTTTCGCTAGGCCGCCGAGCGGCCGAACGATCCGTTCGAATATATGTTCGATTACGACTCGTCATCCGTATTGGCCGTGTTAAGCCACGTCTATACGATACTTTTGTCGCACAAATAAATTCTCCCCGCCGCACCGTGTCTCCCGCGGCACGGGTGCGCGTCGAGTCTTTACGCAACGACAACGACAACGACGACAACGACGTTCGCGTTTACGCGTCGCGCGTGTTTGCTCGCATCGTCCCGGTCCCGCATGGCGATCGCGCGACGGTCGGCGCCGGTGCGCGCGTCGACGTGTCTCGACGCTGTCGTTGAAAGTTGTCGCGTTCGGCTCAGTTTCTCTTACTCTCGCGAGAGGAAGCGAAACGCGCGCGCCCGCTGCTCTAGCGGTTGCGCCCAGTGTGTGCGTGCGGTGTTTGTGCAATTGTAGTGTGTACGAAATTATTGTGACGTGTGTTCTTAAAACGGACGGAACGATGCCGTCGTTAACGAACAACAACAGAAGAACCGCTTGGTGGTGTGCGATTGATTGATTTCGCGCAACGCGACATCTATGTGTCGCCACCACCACGCTGTTCGCAAGGTGCCGCGCCGCTTTCGTGCGAGCGCATATAATGTAGGCGGACTCGACGTCCGGAGGGCGCGTGGCGTCGTCGACGCGCTTGTAAAAATAGCGTGTCGCGTACGCCCGTTGCGCCGACGGATATCGCGTCTGCCTCACACCTTTTTATCGTTGGCCTCAGATCAGGGAGGATCACCCGCCGAATTTAAGCATATTAGTAAGCGGAGGAAAAGAAACTAACCAGGATTCCCTTAGTAGCTGCGAGCGAACAGGGATGAGCCCAGCACTGAATCCCGCGGTCGTCTCGGTCGCGGGAGATGTGGTGTTCGGGAGGTTCCGCTTTCTCGCGGACTCCGCTACCGTCCAAGTTCGTCTTGAACGGGGCCGTTTTCCCGCAGAGGGTGCCAGGCCCGTAGCGACGGGGCGAGTCTGCGAGAGGGACACTCCTAAGAGTCGGGTTGCTTGAGAGTGCAGCCCTAAGTGGGTGGTAAACTCCATCTAAGGCTAAATATCACCGCGAGACCGATAGCGAACAAGTACCGTGAGGGAAAGTTGAAAAGAACTTTGAAGAGAGAGTTCAAGAGTACGTGAAACCGTTCAGGGGTAAACCTGCGAAACTCGAATGAACGAACGGAGAGATTCATCGTCATTCCGCGGCGTACTAGCCCGCGCCTCGATGCGCGCGCGTTTCGGCGCGCGCGCACGGGTCGGGCGTGTCGACGTCCGCGGACGGCGTGCAC
>NW_025576116.1:0-18835 GCF_905147105.1 Pieris brassicae
CCCATGATTTAGTTAATCGTTGTGAAACGAATAACTGTATGTAGAAGAGAGTGCCTGCGTCTGGCTATGCTCTCGGAGTGTAACTCCCATGATTTAGTTAATCGTTATGAAACGAATAACTGTATGTAGAAGAGAGTGCCTGCGTCTGGCTATGCTCTCGGAGTGTAACTCCCATGATTTAGTTAATCGTTATGAAACGAATAACTGTATGTTGAAGAGAGTGCCTGCGTCTGGCTATGCTCTCGGAGTGTAACTCCCATGATTTAGTTAATCGTTATGAAACGAATAACTGTATGTTGAAGAGAGTGCCTGCGTCTGGCTATGCTCTCGGAGTGTAACTCCCATGATTTAGTTAATCGTTATGAAACGAATAACTGTATGTTGAAGAGAGTGCCTGCGTCTGGCTATGCTCTCTGAGTGTAACTCCCATGATTTAGTTAATCGTTATGAAACGAATAACTGTATGTAGAAGAGAGTGCCTGCGTCTGGCTATGCTCTCGGAGTGTAACTCCCATGATTTAGTTAATCGTTATGAAACGAATAACTGTATGTAGAAGAGAGTGCCTGCGTCTGGCTATGCTCTCGGAGTGTAACTCCCATGATTTAGTTAATCGTTATGAAACGAATAACTGTATGTTGAAGAGAGTGCCTGCGTCTGGCTATGCTCTCGGAGTGTAACTCCCATGATTTAGTTAATCGTTATGAAACGAATAACTGTATGTTGAAGAGAGTGCCTGCGTCTGGCTATGCTCTCGGAGTGTAACTCCCATGATTTAGTTAATCGTTATGAAACGAATAACTGTATGTAGAAGAGAGTGCCTGCGTCTGGCTATGCTCTCGGAGTGTAACTCCCATGATTTAGTTAATCGTTTTGAAACGAATAACTGTATGTTGAAGAGAGTGCCTGCGTCTGGCTATGCTCTCGGAGTGTAACTCCCATGATTTAGTTAATCGTTATGAAACGAATAACTGCATGTAGAAGAGAGTGCCTGCGTCTGGCTATGCTCTCTTAGTGTAACTCCCATGATTTAGTTAATCGTTATGAAACGAATAACTGTATGTTGAAGAGAGTGCCTGCGTCTGGCTATGCTCTCGGAGTGTAACTCCCATGATTTAGTTAATCGTTATGAAACGAATAACTGTATGTTGAAGAGAGTGCCTGCGTCTGGCTATGCTCTCGGAGTGTAACTCCCATGATTTAGTTAATCGTTATGAAACGAATAACTGTATGTTGAAGAGAGTGCCTGCGTCTGGCTATGCTCTCGGAGTGTAACTCCCATGATTTAGTTAATCGTTATGAAACGAATAACTGTATGTTGAAGAGAGTGCCTGCGTCTGGCTATGCTCTCGGAGTGTAACTCCCATGATTTAGTTAATCGTTATGAAACGAATAACTGTATGTAGAAGAGAGTGCCTGCGTCTGGCTATGCTCTCGGAGTGTAACTCCCATGATTTAGTTAATCGTTATGAAACGAATAACTGTATGTTGAAGAGAGTGCCTGCGTCTGGCTATGCTCTCGGAGTGTAACTCCCATGATTTAGTTAATCGTTATGAAACGAATAACTGTATGTTGAAGAGAGTGCCTGCGTCTGGCTATGCTCTCGGAGTGTAACTCCCATGATTTAGTTAATCGTTATGAAACGAATAACTGTATGTTGAAGAGAGTGCCTGCGTCTGGCTATGCTCTCGGAGTGTAACTCCCATGATTTAGTTAATCGTTATGAAACGAATAGCTAACTGTATGTAGAAGAGAGTGCCTGCGTCTGGCTATGCTCTCGGAGTGTAACTCCCATGATTTAGTTAATCGTTATGAAACGAATAACTGTATGTAGAAGAGAGTGCCTGCGTCTGGCTATGCTCTCGGAGTGTAACTCCCATGATTTAGTTAATCGTTATGAAACGAATAACTGTATGTAGAAGAGAGTGCCTGCGTCTGGCTATGCTCTCGGAGTGTAACTCCCATGATTTAGTTAATCGTTATGAAACGAATAACTGTATGTAGAAGAGAGTGCCTGCGTCTGGCTATGCTCTCGGAGTGTTAACTCCCATGATTTAGTTAATCGTTATGAAACGAATAACTGTATGTTGAAGAGAGTGCCTGCGTCTGGCTATGCTCTCGGAGTGTAACTCCCATGATTTAGTTAATCGTTATGAAACGAATAACTGTATGTTGAAGAGAGTGCCTGCGTCTGGCTATGCTCTCGGAGTGTAACTCCCATGATTTAGTTAATCGTTATGAAACGAATAACTGTATGTTGAAGAGAGTGCCTGCGTCTGGCTATGCTCTCGGAGTGTAACTCCCATGATTTAGTTAATCGTTATGAAACGAATAACTAACTGTATGTAGAAGAGAGTGCCTGCGTCTGGCTATGCTCTCGGAGTGTAACTCCCATGATTTAGTTAATCGTTATGAAACGAATAACTGTATGTTGAAGAGAGTGCCTGCGTCTGGCTATGCTCTCGGAGTGTAACTCCCATGATTTAGTTAATCGTTATGAAACGAATAACTGTATGTTGAAGAGAGTGCCTGCGTCTGGCTATGCTCTCGGAGTGTAACTCCCATGATTTAGTTAATCGTTATGAAACGAATAACTGTATGTTGAAGAGAGTGCCTGCGTCTGGCTATGCTCTCGGAGTGTAACTCCCATGATTTAGTTAATCGTTATGAAACGAATAACTGTATGTTGAAGAGAGTGCCTGCGTCTGGCTATGCTCTCGGAGTGTAACTCCCATGATTTAGTTAATCGTTATGAAACGAATAACTGTATGTTGAAGAGAGTGCCTGCGTCTGGCTATGCTCTCGGAGTGTAACTCCCATGATTTAGTTAATCGTTATGAAACGAATAACTGTATGTAGAAGAGAGTGCCTGCGTCTGGCTATGCTCTCGGAGTGTAACTCCCATGATTTAGTTAATCGTTATGAAACGAATAGCTGTATGTAGAAGAGAGTGCCTGCGTCTGGCTATGCTCTCGGAGTGTAACTCCCATGATTTAGTTAATCGTTTTGAAACGAATAACTGTATGTTGAAGAGAGTGCCTGCGTCTGGCTATGCTCTCGGAGTGTAACTCCCATGATTTAGTTAATCGTTATGAAACGAATAACTGTATGTAGAAGAGAGTGCCTGCGTCTGGCTATGCTCTCGGAGTGTAACTCCCATGATTTAGTTAATCGTTATGAAACGAATAACTGTATGTTGAAGAGAGTGCCTGCGTCTGGCTATGCTCTCGGAGTGTAACTCCCATGATTTAGTTAATCGTTATGAAACGAATAACTGTATGTTGAAGAGAGTGCCTGCGTCTGGCTATGCTCTCGGAGTGTAACTCCCATGATTTAGTTAATCGTTATGAAACGAATAACTGTATGTTGAAGAGAGTGCCTGCGTCTGGCTATGCTCTCGGAGTGTAACTCCCATGATTTAGTTAATCGTTATGAAACGAATAACTGTATGTTGAAGAGAGTGCCTGCGTCTGGCTATGCTCTCGGAGTGTAACTCCCATGATTTAGTTAATCGTTATGAAACGAATAACTGTATGTTGAAGAGAGTGCCTGCGTCTGGCTATGCTCTCGGAGTGTAACTCCCATGATTTAGTTAATCGTTTTGAAACGAATAACTGTATGTTGAAGAGAGTGCCTGCGTCTGGCTATGCTCTCGGAGTGTAACTCCCATGATTTAGTTAATCGTTATGAAACGAATAACTGTATGTTGAAGAGAGTGCCTGCGTCTGGCTATGCTCTCGGAGTGTAACTCCCATGATTTAGTTAATCGTTGTGAAACGAATAACTGTATGTAGAAGAGAGTGCCTGCGTCTGGCTATGCTCTCGGAGTGTAACTCCCATGATTTAGTTAATCGTTATGAAACGAATAACTGTATGTAGAAGAGAGTGCCTGCGTCTGGCTATGCTCTCGGAGTGTAACTCCCATGATTTAGTTAATCGTTTTGAAACGAATAACTGTATGTTGAAGAGAGTGCCTGCGTCTGGCTATGCTCTCGGAGTGTAACTCCCATGATTTAGTTAATCGTTATGAAACGAATAACTGTATGTTGAAGAGAGTGCCTGCGTCTGGCTATGCTCTCGGAGTGTAACTCCCATGATTTAGTTAATCGTTATGAAACGAATAACTGTATGTTGAAGAGAGTGCCTGCGTCTGGCTATGCTCTCGGAGTGTAACTCCCATGATTTAGTTAATCGTTATGAAACGAATAACTGTATGTTGAAGAGAGTGCCTGCGTCTGGCTATGCTCTCGGAGTGTAACTCCCATGATTTAGTTAATCGTTATGAAACGAATAACTGTATGTTGAAGAGAGTGCCTGCGTCTGGCTATGCTCTCGGAGTGTAACTCCCATGATTTAGTTAATCGTTATGAAACGAATTACTGTATGTTGAAGAGAGTGCCTGCGTCTGGCTATGCTCTCGGAGTGTAACTCCCATAATTTAGTTAATCGTTATGAAACGAATAACTGTATGTAGAAGAGAGTGCCTGCGTCTGGCTATGCTCTCGGAGTGTAACTCCCATGATTTAGTTAATCGTTATGAAACGAATAACTGTATGTAGAAGAGAGTGCCTGCGTCTGGCTATGCTCTCGGAGTGTAACTCCCATGATTTAGTTAATCGTTATGAAACGAATAACTGTATGTAGAAGAGAGTGCCTGCGTCTGGCTATGCTCTCGGAGTGTAACTCCCATGATTTAGTTAATCGTTATGAAACGAATAACTGTATGTAGAAGAGAGTGCCTGCGTCTGGCTATGCTCTCGGAGTGTAACTCCCATGATTTAGTTAATCGTTATGAAACGAATAACTGTATGTAGAAGAGAGTGCCTGCGTCTGGCTATGCTCTCGGAGTGTAACTCCCATGATTTAGTTAATCGTTATGAAGCGAATAACTAACTGTATGTAGAAGAGAGTGCCTGCGTCTGGCTATGCTCTCGGAGTGTAACTCCCATGATTTAGTTAATCGTTATGAAACGAATAACTGTATGTTGAAGAGAGTGCCTGCGTCTGGCTATGCTCTCGGAGTGTAACTCCCATGATTTAGTTAATCGTTATGAAACGAATAACTGTATGTTGAAGAGAGTGCCTGCGTCTGGCTATGCTCTCGGAGTGTAACTCCCATGATTTAGTTAATCGTTATGAAACGAATAACTGTATGTTGAAGAGAGTGCCTGCGTCTGGCTATGCTCTCGGAGTGTAACTCCCATGATTTAGTTAATCGTTATGAAACGAATAACTGTATGTTGAAGAGAGTGCCTGCGTCTGGCTATGCTCTCGGAGTGTAACTCCCATGATTTAGTTAATCGTTATGAAACGAATAACTGTATGTAGAAGAGAGTGCCTGCGTCTGGCTATGCTCTCGGAGTGTAACTCCCATGATTTAGTTAATCGTTATGAAACGAATAACTGTATGTAGAAGAGAGTGCCTGCGTCTGGCTATGCTCTCGGAGTGTAACTCCCATGATTTAGTTAATCGTTTTGAAACGAATAACTGTATGTTGAAGAGAGTGCCTGCGTCTGGCTATGCTCTCGGAGTGTAACTCCCATGATTTAGTTCATCGTTATGAAACGAATAACTGTATGTAGAAGAGAGTGCCTGCGTCTGGCTATGCTCTCGGAGTGTAACTCCCATGATTTAGTTAATCGTTATGAAACGAATAACTGTATGTTGAAGAGAGTGCCTGCGTCTGGCTATGCTCTCGGAGTGTAACTCCCATGATTTAGTTAATCGTTATGAAACGAATAACTGTATGTAGAAGAGAGTGCCTACATCTGGCTATGTATGCTCTCGGAGTGTAACTCCCATGATTTAGTTAATCGTTATGAAACGAATAACTGTATGTTGAAGAGAGTGCCTGCGTCTGGCTATGCTCTCGGAGTGTAACTCCCATGATTTAGTTAATCGTTATGAAACGAATAACTGTATGTTGAAGAGAGTGCCTGCGTCTGGCTATGCTCTCGGAGTGTAACTCCCATGATTTAGTTAATCGTTATGAAACGAATAACTGTATGTTGAAGAGAGTGCCTGCGTCTGGCTATGCTCTCGGAGTGTAACTCCCATGATTTAGTTAATCGTTATGAAACGAATAACTGTATGTTGAAGAGAGTGCCTGCGTCTGGCTATGCTCTCGGAGTGTAACTCCCATGATTTAGTTAATCGTTATGAAACGAATAACTGTATGTTGAAGAGAGTGCCTGCGTCTGGCTATGCTCTCGGAGTGTAACTCCCATGATTTAGTTAATCGTTATGAAAAGAATAACTGTATGTTGAAGAGAGTGCCTGCGTCTGGCTATGCTCTCGGAGTGTAACTCCCATGATTTAGTTAATCGTTATGAAACGAATAACTGTATGTAGAAGAGAGTGCCTGCGTCTGGCTATGCTCTCGGAGTGTAACTCCCATGATTTAGTTAATCGTTATGAAACGAATAATTGTATGTTGAAGAGAGTGCCTGCGTCTGGCTATGCTCTCGGAGTGTAACTCCCATGATTTAGTTAATCGTTATGAAACGAATAACTGTATGTTGAAGAGAGTGCCTGCGTCTGGCTATGCTCTCGGAGTGTAACTCCCATGATTTAGTTAATCGTTATGAAACGAATAACTGTATGTTGAAGAGAGTGCCTGCGTCTGGCTATGCTCTCGGAGTGTAACTCCCATGATTTAGTTAATCGTTATGAAACGAATAACTAACTGTATGTAGAAGAGAGTGCCTGCGTCTGGCTATGCTCTCGGAGTGTAACTCCCATGATTTAGTTAATCGTTATGAAACGAATAACTGTATGTTGAAGAGAGTGCCTGCGTCTGGCTATGCTCTCGGAGTGTAACTCCCATGATTTAGTTAATCGTTATGAAACGAATAACTGTATGTAGAAGAGAGTGCCTGCGTCTGGCTATGCTCTCGGAGTGTAACTCCCATGATTTAGTTAATCGTTATGAAACGAATAACTGTATGTTGAAGAGAGTGCCTGCGTCTGGCTATGCTCTCGGAGTGTAACTCCCATGATTTAGTTAATCGTTATGAAACGAATAACTGTATGTTGAAGAGAGTGCCTGCGTCTGGCTATGCTCTCGGAGTGTAACTCCCATGATTTAGTTAATCGTTATGAAACGAATAACTGTATGTTGAAGAGAGTGCCTGCGTCTGGCTATGCTCTCGGAGTGTAACTCCCATGATTTAGTTAATCGTTATGAAACGAATAACTGTATGTAGAAGAGAGTGCCTGCGTCTGGCTATGCTCTCGGAGTGTAACTCCCATGATTTAGTTAATCGTTATGAAACGAATAACTGTATGTAGAAGAGAGTGCCTGCGTCTGGCTATGCTCTCGGAGTGTAACTCCCATGATTTAGTTAATCGTTTTGAAACGAATAACTGTATGTTGAAGAGAGTGCCTGCGTCTGGCTATGCTCTCGGAGTGTAACTCCCATGATTTAGTTAATCGTTATGAAACGAATAACTGTATGTTGAAGAGAGTGCCTGCGTCTGGCTATGCTCTCGGAGTGTAACTCCCATGATTTAGTTAATCGTTATGAAACGAATAACTGTATGTAGAAGAGAGTGCCTGCGTCTGGCTATGCTCTCGGAGTGTAACTCCCATGATTTAGTTAATCGTTATGAAACGAATAACTGTATGTAGAAGAGAGTGCCTGCGTCTGGCTATGCTCTCGGAGTGTAACTCCCATGATTTAGTTAATCGTTATGAAACGAATAACTGTATGTAGAAGAGAGTGCCTGCGTCTGGCTATGCTCTCGGAGTGTAACTCCCATGATTTAGTTAATCGTTATGAAACGAATAACTGTATGTTGAAGAGAGTGCCTGCGTCTGGCTATGCTCTCGGAGTGTAACTCCCATGATTTAGTTAATCGTTATGAAACGAATAACTGTATGTTGAAGAGAGTGCCTGCGTCTGGCTATGCTCTCGGAGTGTAACTCCCATGATTTAGTTAATCGTTATGAAACGAATAACTGTATGTTGAAGAGAGTGCCTGCGTCTGGCTATGCTCTCGGAGTGTAACTCCCATGATTTAGTTAATCGTTATGAAACGAATAACTAACTGTATGTAGAAGAGAGTGCCTGCGTCTGGCTATGCTCTCGGAGTGTAACTCCCATGATTTAGTTAATCGTTATGAAACGAATAACTGTATGTAGAAGAGAGTGCCTGCGTCTGGCTATGCTCTCGGAGTGTAACTCCCATGATTTAGTTAATCGTTATGAAACGAATAACTGTATGTAGAAGAGAGTGCCTGCGTCTGGCTATGCTCTCGGAGTGTAACTCCCATGATTTAGTTAATCGTTATGAAACGAATAACTGTATGTAGAAGAGAGTGCCTGCGTCTGGCTATGCTCTCGGAGTGTTAACTCCCATGATTTAGTTAATCGTTATGAAACGAATAACTGTATGTTGAAGAGAGTGCCTGCGTCTGGCTATGCTCTCGGAGTGTAACTCCCATGATTTAGTTAATCGTTATGAAACGAATAACTGTATGTTGAAGAGAGTGCCTGCGTCTGGCTATGCTCTCGGAGTGTAACTCCCATGATTTAGTTAATCGTTATGAAACGAATAACTGTATGTTGAAGAGAGTGCCTGCGTCTGGCTATGCTCTCGGAGTGTAACTCCCATGATTTAGTTAATCGTTATGAAACGAATACCTAACTGTATGTAGAAGAGAGTGCCTGCGTCTGGCTATGCTCTCGGAGTGTCACTCCCATGATTTAGTTAATCGTTATGAAACGAATAACTGTATGTTGAAGAGAGTGCCTGCGTCTGGCTATGCTCTCGGAGTGTAACTCCCATGATTTAGTTAATCGTTATGAAACGAATAACTGTATGTTGAAGAGAGTGCCTGCGTCTGGCTATGCTCTCGGAGTGTAACTCCCATGATTTAGTTAATCGTTATGAAACGAATAACTGTATGTTGAAGAGAGTGCCTGCGTCTGGCTATGCTCTCGGAGTGTAACTCCCATGATTTAGTTAATCGTTATGAAACGAATAACTGTATGTTGAAGAGAGTGCCTGCGTCTGGCTATGCTCTCGGAGTGTAACTCCCATGATTTAGTTAATCGTTATGAAACGAATAACTGTATGTTGAAGAGAGTGCCTGCGTCTGGCTATGCTCTCGGAGTGTAACTCCCATGATTTAGTTAATCGTTATGAAACGAATAACTGTATGTAGAAGAGAGTGCCTGCGTCTGGCTATGCTCTCGGAGTGTAACTCCCATGATTTAGTTAATCGTTATGAAACGAATAGCTGTATGTAGAAGAGAGTGCCTGCGTCTGGCTATGCTCTCGGAGTGTAACTCCCATGATTTAGTTAATCGTTTTGAAACGAATAACTGTATGTTGAAGAGAGTGCCTGCGTCTGGCTATGCTCTCGGAGTGTAACTCCCATGATTTAGTTAATCGTTATGAAACGAATAACTGTATGTAGAAGAGAGTGCCTGCGTCTGGCTATGCTCTCGGAGTGTAACTCCCATGATTTAGTTAATCGTTATGAAACGAATAACTGTATGTTGAAGAGAGTGCCTGCGTCTGGCTATGCTCTCGGAGTGTAACTCCCATGATTTAGTTAATCGTTATGAAACGAATAACTGTATGTAGAAGAGAGTGCCTGCGTCTGGCTATGCTCTCGGAGTGTAACTCCCATGATTTAGTTAATCGTTATGAAACGAATAACTGTATGTAGAAGAGAGTGCCTGCGTCTGGCTATGCTCTCGGAGTGTAACTCCCATGATTTAGTTAATCGTTATGAAACGAATAACTGTATGTTGAAGAGAGTGCCTGCGTCTGGCTATGCTCTCGGAGTGTAACTCCCATGATTTAGTTAATCGTTATGAAACGAATAACTGTATGTTGAAGAGAGTGCCTGCGTCTGGCTATGCTCTCGGAGTGTAACTCCCATGATTTAGTTAATCGTTATGAAACGAATAACTGTATGTTGAAGAGAGTGCCTGCGTCTGGCTATGCTCTCGGAGTGTAACTCCCATGATTTAGTTAATCGTTATGAAACGAATAACTAACTGTATGTAGAAGAGAGTGCCTGCGTCTGGCTATGCTCTCGGAGTGTAACTCCCATGATTTAGTTAATCGTTATGAAACGAATAACTGTATGTAGAAGAGAGTGCCTGCGTCTGGCTATGCTCTCGGAGTGTAACTCCCATGATTTAGTTAATCGTTATGAAACGAATAACTGTATGTAGAAGAGAGTGCCTGCGTCTGGCTATGCTCTCGGAGTGTAACTCCCATGATTTAGTTAATCGTTATGAAACGAATAACTGTATGTAGAAGAGAGTGCCTGCGTCTGGCTATGCTCTCGGAGTGTTAACTCCCATGATTTAGTTAATCGTTATGAAACGAATAACTGTATGTTGAAGAGAGTGCCTGCGTCTGGCTATGCTCTCGGAGTGTAACTCCCATGATTTAGTTAATCGTTATGAAACGAATAACTGTATGTTGAAGAGAGTGCCTGCGTCTGGCTATGCTCTCGGAGTGTAACTCCCATGATTTAGTTAATCGTTATGAAACGAATAACTGTATGTTGAAGAGAGTGCCTGCGTCTGGCTATGCTCTCGGAGTGTAACTCCCATGATTTAGTTAATCGTTATGAAACGAATAACTAACTGTATGTAGAAGAGAGTGCCTGCGTCTGGCTATGCTCTCGGAGTGTAACTCCCATGATTTAGTTAATCGTTATGAAACGAATAACTGTATGTTGAAGAGAGTGCCTGCGTCTGGCTATGCTCTCGGAGTGTAACTCCCATGATTTAGTTAATCGTTATGAAACGAATAACTGTATGTTGAAGAGAGTGCCTGCGTCTGGCTATGCTCTCGGAGTGTAACTCCCATGATTTAGTTAATCGTTATGAAACGAATAACTGTATGTTGAAGAGAGTGCCTGCGTCTGGCTATGCTCTCGGAGTGTAACTCCCATGATTTAGTTAATCGTTATGAAACGAATAACTGTATGTTGAAGAGAGTGCCTGCGTCTGGCTATGCTCTCGGAGTGTAACTCCCATGATTTAGTTAATCGTTATGAAACGAATAACTGTATGTTGAAGAGAGTGCCTGCGTCTGGCTATGCTCTCGGAGTGTAACTCCCATGATTTAGTTAATCGTTATGAAACGAATAACTGTATGTAGAAGAGAGTGCCTGCGTCTGGCTATGCTCTCGGAGTGTAACTCCCATGATTTAGTTAATCGTTATGAAACGAATAGCTGTATGTAGAAGAGAGTGCCTGCGTCTGGCTATGCTCTCGGAGTGTAACTCCCATGATTTAGTTAATCGTTTTGAAACGAATAACTGTATGTTGAAGAGAGTGCCTGCGTCTGGCTATGCTCTCGGAGTGTAACTCCCATGATTTAGTTAATCGTTATGAAACGAATAACTGTATGTAGAAGAGAGTGCCTGCGTCTGGCTATGCTCTCGGAGTGTAACTCCCATGATTTAGTTAATCGTTATGAAACGAATAACTGTATGTTGAAGAGAGTGCCTGCGTCTGGCTATGCTCTCGGAGTGTAACTCCCATGATTTAGTTAATCGTTATGAAACGAATAACTGTATGTTGAAGAGAGTGCCTGCGTCTGGCTATGCTCTCGGAGTGTAACTCCCATGATTTAGTTAATCGTTATGAAACGAATAACTGTATGTTGAAGAGAGTGCCTGCGTCTGGCTATGCTCTCGGAGTGTAACTCCCATGATTTAGTTAATCGTTATGAAACGAATAACTGTATGTTGAAGAGAGTGCCTGCGTCTGGCTATGCTCTCGGAGTGTAACTCCCATGATTTAGTTAATCGTTATGAAACGAATAACTGTATGTTGAAGAGAGTGCCTGCGTCTGGCTATGCTCTCGGAGTGTAACTCCCATGATTTAGTTAATCGTTATGAAACGAATAACTGTATGTTGAAGAGAGTGCCTGCGTCTGGCTATGCTCTCGGAGTGTAACTCCCATGATTTAGTTAATCGTTATGAAACGAATAACTAACTGTATGTAGAAGAGAGTGCCTGCGTCTGGCTATGCTCTCGGAGTGTAACTCCCATGATTTAGTTAATCGTTATGAAACGAATAACTGTATGTTGAAGAGAGTGCCTGCGTCTGGCTATGCTCTCGGAGTGTAACTCCCATGATTTAGTTAATCGTTATGAAACGAATAACTGTATGTAGAAGAGAGTGCCTGCGTCTGGCTATGCTCTCGGAGTGTAACTCCCATGATTTAGTTAATCGTTATGAAACGAATAACTGTATGTTGAAGAGAGTGCCTGCGTCTGGCTATGCTCTCGGAGTGTAACTCCCATGATTTAGTTAATCGTTATGAAACGAATAACTGTATGTTGAAGAGAGTGCCTGCGTCTGGCTATGCTCTCGGAGTGTAACTCCCATGATTTAGTTAATCGTTATGAAACGAATAACTGTATGTTGAAGAGAGTGCCTGCGTCTGGCTATGCTCTCGGAGTGTAACTCCCATGATTTAGTTAATCGTTATGAAACGAATAACTGTATGTAGAAGAGAGTGCCTGCGTCTGGCTATGCTCTCGGAGTGTAACTCCCATGATTTAGTTAATCGTTATGAAACGAATAACTGTATGTAGAAGAGAGTGCCTGCGTCTGGCTATGCTCTCGGAGTGTAACTCCCATGATTTAGTTAATCGTTTTGAAACGAATAACTGTATGTTGAAGAGAGTGCCTGCGTCTGGCTATGCTCTCGGAGTGTAACTCCCATGATTTAGTTAATCGTTATGAAACGAATAACTGTATGTTGAAGAGAGTGCCTGCGTCTGGCTATGCTCTCGGAGTGTAACTCCCATGATTTAGTTAATCGTTATGAAACGAATAACTGTATGTAGAAGAGAGTGCCTGCGTCTGGCTATGCTCTCGGAGTGTAACTCCCATGATTTAGTTAATCGTTATGAAACGAATAACTGTATGTAGAAGAGAGTGCCTGCGTCTGGCTATGCTCTCGGAGTGTAACTCCCATGATTTAGTTAATCGTTATGAAACGAATAACTGTATGTAGAAGAGAGTGCCTGCGTCTGGCTATGCTCTCGGAGTGTAACTCCCATGATTTAGTTAATCGTTATGAAACGAATAACTGTATGTTGAAGAGAGTGCCTGCGTCTGGCTATGCTCTCGGAGTGTAACTCCCATGATTTAGTTAATCGTTATGAAACGAATAACTGTATGTTGAAGAGAGTGCCTGCGTCTGGCTATGCTCTCGGAGTGTAACTCCCATGATTTAGTTAATCGTTATGAAACGAATAACTGTATGTTGAAGAGAGTGCCTGCGTCTGGCTATGCTCTCGGAGTGTAACTCCCATGATTTAGTTAATCGTTATGAAACGAATAACTAACTGTATGTAGAAGAGAGTGCCTGCGTCTGGCTATGCTCTCGGAGTGTAACTCCCATGATTTAGTTAATCGTTATGAAACGAATAACTGTATGTAGAAGAGAGTGCCTGCGTCTGGCTATGCTCTCGGAGTGTAACTCCCATGATTTAGTTAATCGTTATGAAACGAATAACTGTATGTAGAAGAGAGTGCCTGCGTCTGGCTATGCTCTCGGAGTGTAACTCCCATGATTTAGTTAATCGTTATGAAACGAATAACTGTATGTAGAAGAGAGTGCCTGCGTCTGGCTATGCTCTCGGAGTGTTAACTCCCATGATTTAGTTAATCGTTATGAAACGAATAACTGTATGTTGAAGAGAGTGCCTGCGTCTGGCTATGCTCTCGGAGTGTAACTCCCATGATTTAGTTAATCGTTATGAAACGAATAACTGTATGTTGAAGAGAGTGCCTGCGTCTGGCTATGCTCTCGGAGTGTAACTCCCATGATTTAGTTAATCGTTATGAAACGAATAACTGTATGTTGAAGAGAGTGCCTGCGTCTGGCTATGCTCTCGGAGTGTAACTCCCATGATTTAGTTAATCGTTATGAAACGAATAACTAACTGTATGTAGAAGAGAGTGCCTGCGTCTGGCTATGCTCTCGGAGTGTAACTCCCATGATTTAGTTAATCGTTATGAAACGAATAACTGTATGTTGAAGAGAGTGCCTGCGTCTGGCTATGCTCTCGGAGTGTAACTCCCATGATTTAGTTAATCGTTATGAAACGAATAACTGTATGTTGAAGAGAGTGCCTGCGTCTGGCTATGCTCTCGGAGTGTAACTCCCATGATTTAGTTAATCGTTATGAAACGAATAACTGTATGTTGAAGAGAGTGCCTGCGTCTGGCTATGCTCTCGGAGTGTAACTCCCATGATTTAGTTAATCGTTATGAAACGAATAACTGTATGTTGAAGAGAGTGCCTGCGTCTGGCTATGCTCTCGGAGTGTAACTCCCATGATTTAGTTAATCGTTATGAAACGAATAACTGTATGTTGAAGAGAGTGCCTGCGTCTGGCTATGCTCTCGGAGTGTAACTCCCATGATTTAGTTAATCGTTATGAAACGAATAACTGTATGTAGAAGAGAGTGCCTGCGTCTGGCTATGCTCTCGGAGTGTAACTCCCATGATTTAGTTAATCGTTATGAAACGAATAGCTGTATGTAGAAGAGAGTGCCTGCGTCTGGCTATGCTCTCGGAGTGTAACTCCCATGATTTAGTTAATCGTTTTGAAACGAATAACTGTATGTTGAAGAGAGTGCCTGCGTCTGGCTATGCTCTCGGAGTGTAACTCCCATGATTTAGTTAATCGTTATGAAACGAATAACTGTATGTAGAAGAGAGTGCCTGCGTCTGGCTATGCTCTCGGAGTGTAACTCCCATGATTTAGTTAATCGTTATGAAACGAATAACTGTATGTTGAAGAGAGTGCCTGCGTCTGGCTATGCTCTCGGAGTGTAACTCCCATGATTTAGTTAATCGTTATGAAACGAATAACTGTATGTAGAAGAGAGTGCCTGCGTCTGGCTATGCTCTCGGAGTGTAACTCCCATGATTTAGTTAATCGTTATGAAACGAATAACTGTATGTAGAAGAGAGTGCCTGCGTCTGGCTATGCTCTCGGAGTGTAACTCCCATGATTTAGTTAATCGTTATGAAACGAATAACTGTATGTTGAAGAGAGTGCCTGCGTCTGGCTATGCTCTCGGAGTGTAACTCCCATGATTTAGTTAATCGTTATGAAACGAATAACTGTATGTTGAAGAGAGTGCCTGCGTCTGGCTATGCTCTCGGAGTGTAACTCCCATGATTTAGTTAATCGTTATGAAACGAATAACTGTATGTTGAAGAGAGTGCCTGCGTCTGGCTATGCTCTCGGAGTGTAACTCCCATGATTTAGTTAATCGTTATGAAACGAATAACTAACTGTATGTAGAAGAGAGTGCCTGCGTCTGGCTATGCTCTCGGAGTGTAACTCCCATGATTTAGTTAATCGTTATGAAACGAATAACTGTATGTAGAAGAGAGTGCCTGCGTCTGGCTATGCTCTCGGAGTGTAACTCCCATGATTTAGTTAATCGTTATGAAACGAATAACTGTATGTAGAAGAGAGTGCCTGCGTCTGGCTATGCTCTCGGAGTGTAACTCCCATGATTTAGTTAATCGTTATGAAACGAATAACTGTATGTAGAAGAGAGTGCCTGCGTCTGGCTATGCTCTCGGAGTGTTAACTCCCATGATTTAGTTAATCGTTATGAAACGAATAACTGTATGTTGAAGAGAGTGCCTGCGTCTGGCTATGCTCTCGGAGTGTAACTCCCATGATTTAGTTAATCGTTATGAAACGAATAACTGTATGTTGAAGAGAGTGCCTGCGTCTGGCTATGCTCTCGGAGTGTAACTCCCATGATTTAGTTAATCGTTATGAAACGAATAACTGTATGTTGAAGAGAGTGCCTGCGTCTGGCTATGCTCTCGGAGTGTAACTCCCATGATTTAGTTAATCGTTATGAAACGAATAACTAACTGTATGTAGAAGAGAGTGCCTGCGTCTGGCTATGCTCTCGGAGTGTAACTCCCATGATTTAGTTAATCGTTATGAAACGAATAACTGTATGTTGAAGAGAGTGCCTGCGTCTGGCTATGCTCTCGGAGTGTAACTCCCATGATTTAGTTAATCGTTATGAAACGAATAACTGTATGTTGAAGAGAGTGCCTGCGTCTGGCTATGCTCTCGGAGTGTAACTCCCATGATTTAGTTAATCGTTATGAAACGAATAACTGTATGTTGAAGAGAGTGCCTGCGTCTGGCTATGCTCTCGGAGTGTAACTCCCATGATTTAGTTAATCGTTATGAAACGAATAACTGTATGTTGAAGAGAGTGCCTGCGTCTGGCTATGCTCTCGGAGTGTAACTCCCATGATTTAGTTAATCGTTATGAAACGAATAACTGTATGTTGAAGAGAGTGCCTGCGTCTGGCTATGCTCTCGGAGTGTAACTCCCATGATTTAGTTAATCGTTATGAAACGAATAACTGTATGTAGAAGAGAGTGCCTGCGTCTGGCTATGCTCTCGGAGTGTAACTCCCATGATTTAGTTAATCGTTATGAAACGAATAGCTGTATGTAGAAGAGAGTGCCTGCGTCTGGCTATGCTCTCGGAGTGTAACTCCCATGATTTAGTTAATCGTTTTGAAACGAATAACTGTATGTTGAAGAGAGTGCCTGCGTCTGGCTATGCTCTCGGAGTGTAACTCCCATGATTTAGTTAATCGTTATGAAACGAATAACTGTATGTAGAAGAGAGTGCCTGCGTCTGGCTATGCTCTCGGAGTGTAACTCCCATGATTTAGTTAATCGTTATGAAACGAATAACTGTATGTTGAAGAGAGTGCCTGCGTCTGGCTATGCTCTCGGAGTGTAACTCCCATGATTTAGTTAATCGTTATGAAACGAATAACTGTATGTTGAAGAGAGTGCCTGCGTCTGGCTATGCTCTCGGAGTGTAACTCCCATGATTTAGTTAATCGTTATGAAACGAATAACTGTATGTTGAAGAGAGTGCCTGCGTCTGGCTATGCTCTCGGAGTGTAACTCCCATGATTTAGTTAATCGTTATGAAACGAATAACTGTATGTTGAAGAGAGTGCCTGCGTCTGGCTATGCTCTCGGAGTGTAACTCCCATGATTTAGTTAATCGTTATGAAACGAATAACTGTATGTTGAAGAGAGTGCCTGCGTCTGGCTATGCTCTCGGAGTGTAACTCCCATGATTTAGTTAATCGTTTTGAAACGAATAACTGTATGTTGAAGAGAGTGCCTGCGTCTGGCTATGCTCTCGGAGTGTAACTCCCATGATTTAGTTAATCGTTATGAAACGAATAACTGTATGTTGAAGAGAGTGCCTGCGTCTGGCTATGCTCTCGGAGTGTAACTCCCATAATTTAGTTAATCGTTATGAAACGAATAACTGTATGTAGAAGAGAGTGCCTGCGTCTGGCTATGCTCTCGGAGTGTAACTCCCATGATTTAGTTAATCGTTATGAAACGAATAACTGTATGTAGAAGAGAGTGCCTGCGTCTGGCTATGCTCTCGGAGTGTAACTCCCATGATTTAGTTAATCGTTATGAAACGAATAACTGTATGTAGAAGAGAGTGCCTGCGTCTGGCTATGCTCTCGGAGTGTAACTCCCATGATTTAGTTAATCGTTATGAAACGAATAACTGTATGTAGAAGAGAGTGCCTGCGTCTGGCTATGCTCTCGGAGTGTAACTCCCATGATTTAGTTAATCGTTATGAAACGAATAACTGTATGTAGAAGAGAGTGCCTGCGTCTGGCTATGCTCTCGGAGTGTAACTCCCATGATTTAGTTAATCGTTATGAAACGAATAACTGTATGTAGAAGAGAGTGCCTGCGTCTGGCTATGCTCTCGGAGTGTAACTCCCATGATTTAGTTAATCGTTATGAAACGAATAACTAACTGTATGTAGAAGAGAGTGCCTGCGTCTGGCTATGCTCTCGGAGTGTAACTCCCATGATTTAGTTAATCGTTATGAAACGAATAACTGTATGTTGAAGAGAGTGCCTGCGTCTGGCTATGCTCTCGGAGTGTAACTCCCATGATTTAGTTAATCGTTATGAAACGAATAACTGTATGTTGAAGAGAGTGCCTGCGTCTGGCTATGCTCTCGGAGTGTAACTCCCATGATTTAGTTAATCGTTATGAAACGAATAACTGTATGTTGAAGAGAGTGCCTGCGTCTGGCTATGCTCTCGGAGTGTAACTCCCATGAGTTAGTTAATCGTTATGAAACGAATAACTGTATGTAGAAGAGAGTGCCTGCGTCTGGCTATGCTCTCGGAGTGTAACTCCCATGATTTAGTTAATCGTTATGAAACGAATAACTGTATGTAGAAGAGAGTGCCTGCGTCTGGCTATGCTCTCGGAGTGTAACTCCCATGATTTAGTTAATCGTTTTGAAACGAATAACTGTATGTTGAAGAGCGCGCGTGTGTCTGGCTATGCTCTCGGAGTGTAACTCCCATGATTTAGTTAATCGTTATGAAACGAATAACTGTATGTAGAAGAGAGTGCCTGCGTCTGGCTATGCTCTCGGAGTGTAACTCCCATGATTTAGTTAATCGTTATGAAACGAATAACTGTATGTTGAAGAGAGTGCCTGCGTCTGGCTATGCTCTCGGAGTGTAACTCCCATGATTTAGTTAATCGTTATGAAACGAATAACTGTATGTTGAAGAGAGTGCCTGCGTCTGGCTATGCTCTCGGAGTGTAACTCCCATGATTTAGTTAATCGTTATGAAACGAATAACTGTATGTTGAAGAGAGTGCCTGCGTCTGGCTATGCTCTCGGAGTGTAACTCCCATGATTTAGTTAATCGTTATGAAACGAATAACTGTATGTTGAAGAGAGTGCCTGCGTCTGGCTATGC
>NW_025576117.1:0-137434 GCF_905147105.1 Pieris brassicae
CCAGACGCAGGCACTCTCTTCAACATACAGTTATTCGTTTCATAACGATTAACTAAATCATGGGAGTTACACTCCGAGAGCATAGCCAGACGCAGGCACTCTCTTCAACATACAGTTATTCGTTTCATAACGATTAACTAAATCATGGGAGTTACACTCCGAGAGCATAGCCAGACGCAGGCACTCTCTTCAACATACAGTTATTCGTTTCATAACGATTAACTAAATCATGGGAGTTACACTCCGAGAGCATACATAGCCAGACGCAGGCACTCTCTTCAACATACAGTTATTCGTTTCATAACGATTAACTAAATCATGGGAGTTACACTCCGAGAGCATAGCCAGACGCAGGCACTCTCTTCAACATACAGTTATTCGTTTCATAACGATTAACTAAATCATGGGAGTTACACTCCGAGAGCATAGCCAGACGCAGGCACTCTCTTCAACATACAGTTATTCGTTTCATAACGATTAACTAAATCATGGGAGTTACACTCCGAGAGCATAGCCAGACGCAGGCACTCTCTTCAACATACAGTTATTCGTTTCATAACGATTAACTAAATCATGGGAGTTACACTCCGAGAGCATACATAGCCAGACGTACGCACTCTCTTCTACATACAGTTATTCGTTTCATAACGATTAACTTAATCATGGGAGTTACACTCCGAGAGCATACATAGCCAGACGTAGGCACTCTCTTCTACATACAGTTATTCGTTTCATAACGATTAACTAAATCATGGGAGTTACACTCCGAGAGCATAGCCAGACGCAGGCACTCTCTTCAACATACAGTTATTCGTTTCATAACGATTAACTAAATCATGGGAGTTACACTCCGAGAGCATAGCCAGACGCAGGCACTCTCTTCTACATACAGTTATTCGTTTCATAACGATTAACTAAATCATGGGAGTTACACTCCGAGAGCATAGCCAGACGCAGGCACTCTCTTCAACATACAGTTATTCGTTTCAAAACGATTAACTAAATCATGGGAGTTACACTCCGAGAGCATAGCCAGACGCAGGCACTCTCTTCAACATACAGTTATTCGTTTCATAACGATTAACTAAATCATGGGAATTACACTCCGAGAGCATACATAGCCAGACGTAGGCACTCTCTTCTACATACAGTTATTCGTTTCATAACGATTAACTAAATCATGGGAGTTACACTCCGAGAGCATAGCCAGACGCAGGCACTCTCTTCAACATACAGTTATTCGTTTCATAACGATTAACTAAATCATGGGAGTTACACTCCGAGAGCATAGCCAGACGCAGGCACTCTCTTCAACATACAGTTATTCGTTTCATAACGATTAACTAAATCATGGGAGTTACACTCCGAGAGCATAGCCAGACGCAGGCACTCTCTTCAACATACAGTTATTCGTTTCATAACGATTAACTAAATCATGGGAGTTACACTCCGAGAGCATAGCCAGACGCAGGCACTCTCTTCAACATACAGTTATTCGTTTCATAACGATTAACTAAATCATGGGAGTTACACTCCGAGAGCATAGCCAGACGCAGGCACTCTCTTCTACATACAGTTATTCGTTTCATAACGATTAACTAAATCATGGGAGTTACACTCCGAGAGCATAGCCAGACGCAGGCACTCTCTTCAACATACAGTTATTCGTTTCATAACGATTAACTAAATCATGGGAGTTACACTCCGAGAGCATAGCCAGACGCAGGCACTCTCTTCAACATACAGTTATTCGTTTCATAACGATTAACTAAATCATGGGAGTTACACTCCGAGAGCATAGCCAGACGCAGGCACTCTCTTCTACATACAGTTATTCGTTTCATAACGATTAACTAAATCATGGGAGTTACACTCCGAGAGCATAGCCAGATGCAGGCACTCTCTTCAACATACAGTTATTCGTTTCATAACGATTAACTAAATCATGGGAGTTACACTCCGAGAGCATAGCCAGACGCAGGCACTCTCTTCAACATACAGTTATTCGTTTCATAACGATTAACTAAATCATGGGAATTACACTCCGAGAGCATACATAGCCAGACGTAGGCACTCTCTTCAACATACAGTTATTCGTTTCATAACGATTAACTAAATCATGGGAGTTACACTCCGAGAGCATAGCCAGACGCAGGCACTCTCTTCTACATACAGTTATTCGTTTCATAACGATTAACTAAATCATGGGAGTTACACTCCGAGAGCATAGCCAGACGCAGGCACTCTCTTCTACATACAGTTATTCGTTTCATAACGATTAACTAAATCATGGGAGTTACACTCCGAGAGCATAGCCAGACGCAGGCACTCTCTTCAACATACAGTTATTCGTTTCATAACGATTAACTAAATCATGGGAGTTACACTCCGAGAGCATAGCCAGACGCAGGCACTCTCTTCAACATACAGTTATTCGTTTCATAACGATTAACTAAATCATGGGAGTTACACTCCGAGAGCATAGCCAGACGCAGGCACTCTCTTCAACATACAGTTATTCGTTTCATAACGATTAACTAAATCATGGGAGTTACACTCCGAGAGCATAGCCAGACGCAGGCACTCTCTTCAACATACAGTTATTCGTTTCATAACGATTAACTAAATCATGGGAGTTACACTCCGAGAGCATACATAGCCAGACGTAGGCACTCTCTTCTACATACAGTTATTCGTTTCATAACGATTAACTAAATCATGGGAGTTACACTTCGAGAGCATAGCCAGACGCAGGCACTCTCTTCAACATACAGTTATTCGTTTCATAACGATTAACTAAATCATGGGAGTTACACTCCGAGAGCATACATAGCCAGACGTAGGCACTCTCTTCTACATACAGTTATTCGTTTCATAACGATTAACTAAATCATGGGAGTTACACTCCGAGAGCATAGCCAGACGCAGGCACTCTCTTCAACATACAGTTATTCGTTTCATAACGATTAACTAAATCATGGGAGTTACACTCCGAGAGCATACATAGCCAGACGTAGGCACTCTCTTCTACATACAGTTATTCGTTTCATAACGATTAACTAAATCATGGGAGTTACACTCCGAGAGCATAGCCAGACGCAGGCACTCTCTTCTACATACAGTTATTCGTTTCATAACGATTAACTAAATCATGGGAGTTACACTCCGAGAGCATAGCCAGACGCAGGCACTCTCTTCAACATACAGTTATTCGTTTCATAACGATTAACTAAATCATGGGAGTTACACTCCGAGAGCATAGCCAGACGCAGGCACTCTCTTCAACATACAGTTATTCGTTTCATAACGATTAACTAAATCATGGGAGTTACACTCCGAGAGCATAGCCAGACGCAGGCACTCTCTTCTACATACAGTTATTCGTTTCATAACGATTAACTAAATCATGGGAGTTACACTCCGAGAGCATAGCCAGACGCAGGCACTCTCTTCAACATACAGTTATTCGTTTCATAACGATTAACTAAATCATGGGAGTTACACTCCGAGAGCATAGCCAGACGCAGGCACTCTCTTCTACATACAGTTATTCGTTTCATAACGATTAACTAAATCATGGGAGTTACACTCCGAGAGCATAGCCAGACGCAGGCACTCTCTTCAACATACAGTTATTCGTTTCATAACGATTAACTAAATCATGGGAGTTACACTCCGAGAGCATAGCCAGACGCAGGCACTCTCTTCAACATACAGTTATTCGTTTCATAACGATTAACTAAATCATGGGAGTTACACTCCGAGAGCATAGCCAGACGCAGGCACTCTCTTCTACATACAGTTATTCGTTTCATAACGATTAACTAAATCATGGGAGTTACACTCCGAGAGCATAGCCAGACGCAGGCACTCTCTTCAACATACAGTTATTCGTTTCATAACGATTAACTAAATCATGGGAGTTACACTCCGAGAGCATAGCCAGACGCAGGCACTCTCTTCAACATACAGTTATTCGTTTCATAACGATAACTAAATCATGGGAATTACACTCCGAGAGCATACATAGCCAGACGTAGGCACTCTCTTCAACATACAGTTATTCGTTTCATAACGATTAACTAAATCATGGGAGTTACACTCCGAGAGCATAGCCAGACGCAGGCACTCTCTTCAACATACAGTTATTCGTTTCATAACGATTAACTAAATCATGGGAGTTACACTCCGAGAGCATAGCCAGACGCAGGCACTCTCTTCAACATACAGTTATTCGTTTCATAACGATTAACTAAATCATGGGAGTTACACTCCGAGAGCATAGCCAGACGCAGGCACTCTCTTCAACATACAGTTATTCGTTTCATAACGATTAACTAAATCATGGGAGTTACACTCCGAGAGCATAGCCAGACGCAGGCACTCTCTTCAACATACAGTTATTCGTTTCATAACGATTAACTAAATCATGGGAGTTACACTCCGAGAGCATACATAGCCAGACGTAGGCACTCTCTTCTACATACAGTTATTCGTTTCATAACGATTAACTAAATCATGGGAGTTACACTCCGAGAGCATAGCCAGACGCAGGCACTCTCTTCAACATACAGTTATTCGTTTCATAACGATTAACTAAATCATGGGAGTTACACTCCGAGAGCATACATAGCCAGACGTAGGCACTCTCTTCTACATACAGTTATTCGTTTCATAACGATTAACTAAATCATGGGAGTTACACTCCGAGAGCATAGCCAGACGCAGGCACTCTCTTCAACATACAGTTATTCGTTTCATAACGATTAACTAAATCATGGGAGTTACACTCCGAGAGCATAGCCAGACGCAGGCACTCTCTTCAACATACAGTTATTCGTTTCATAACGATTAACTAAATCATGGGAGTTACACTCCGAGAGCATAGCCAGACGCAGGCACTCTCTTCAACATACAGTTATTCGTTTCATAACGATTAACTAAATCATGGGAGTTACACTCCGAGAGCATAGCCAGACGCAGGCACTCTCTTCTACATACAGTTATTCGTTTCATAACGATTAACTAAATCATGGGAGTTACACTCCGAGAGCATAGCCAGACGCAGGCACTCTCTTCAACATACAGTTATTCGTTTCATAACGATTAACTAAATCATGGGAGTTACACTCCGAGAGCATACATAGCCAGACGTAGGCACTCTCTTCAACATACAGTTATTCGTTTCATAACGATTAACTAAATCATGGGAGTTACACTCCGAGAGCATAGCCAGACGCAGGCACTCTCTTCAACATACAGTTATTCGTTTCATAACGATTAACTAAATCATGGGAGTTACACTCCGAGAGCATAGCCAGACGCAGGCACTCTCTTCAACATACAGTTATTCGTTTCATAACGATTAACTAAATCATGGGAGTTACACTCCGAGAGCATAGCCAGACGCAGGCACTCTCTTCAACATACAGTTATTCGTTTCATAACGATTAACTAAATCATGGGAGTTACACTCCGAGAGCATAGCCAGACGCAGGCACTCTCTTCAACATACAGTTATTCGTTTCATAACGATTAACTAAATCATGGGAGTTACACTCCGAGAGCATACATAGCCAGACGTAGGCACTCTCTTCTACATACAGTTATTCGTTTCATAACGATTAACTAAATCATGGGAGTTACACTCCGAGAGCATAGCCAGACGCAGGCACTCTCTTCAACATACAGTTATTCGTTTCATAACGATTAACTAAATCATGGGAGTTACACTCCGAGAGTATAGCCAGACGCAGGCACTCTCTTCAACATACAGTTATTCGTTTCATAACGATTAACTAAATCATGGGAGTTACACTCCGAGAGCATAGCCAGACGCAGGCACTCTCTTCAACATACAGTTATTCGTTTCATAACGATTAACTAAATCATGGGAGTTACACTCCGAGAGCATAGCCAGACGCAGGCACTCTCTTCAACATACAGTTATTCGTTTCATAACGATTAACTAAATCATGGGAGTTACACTCCGAGAGCATAGCCAGACGCAGGCACTCTCTTCAACATACAGTTATTCGTTTCATAACGATTAACTAAATCATGGGAGTTACACTCCGAGAGCATACATAGCCAGACGTAGGCACTCTCTTCTACATACAGTTATTCGTTTCATAACGATTAACTAAATCATGGGAGTTACACTCCGAGAGCATAGCCAGACGCAGGCACTCTCTTCAACATACAGTTATTCGTTTCATAACGATTAACTAAATCATGGGAGTTACACTCCGAGAGCATAGCCAGACGCAGGCACTCTCTTCAACATACAGTTATTCGTTTCATAACGATTAACTAAATCATGGGAGTTACACTCCGAGAGCATACATAGCCAGACGTAGGCACTCTCTTCTACATACAGTTATTCGTTTCATAACGATTAACTAAATCATGGGAGTTACACTCCGAGAGCATAGCCAGACGCAGGCACTCTCTTCAACATACAGTTATTCGTTTCATAACGATTAACTAAATCATGGGAGTTACACTCCGAGAGCATACATAGCCAGACGTAGGCACTCTCTTCTACATACAGTTATTCGTTTCATAACGATTAACTAAATCATGGGAGTTACACTCCGAGAGCATAGCCAGACGCAGGCACTCTCTTCAACATACAGTTATTCGTTTCATAACGATTAACTAAATCATGGGAGTTACACTCCGAGAGCATACATAGCCAGACGTAGGCACTCTCTTCAACATACAGTTATTCGTTTCATAACGATTAACTAAATCATGGGAGTTACACTCCGAGAGCATAGCCAGACGCAGGCACTCTCTTCAACATACAGTTATTCGTTTCATAACGATTAACTAAATCATGGGAGTTACACTCCGAGAGCATAGCCAGACGCAGGCACTCTCTTCAACATACAGTTATTCGTTTCATAACGATTAACTAAATCATGGGAGTTACACTCCGAGAGCATAGCCAGACGCAGGCACTCTCTTCAACATACAGTTATTCGTTTCATAACGATTAACTAAATCATGGGAGTTACACTCCGAGAGCATAGCCAGACGCAGGCACTCTCTTCAACATACAGTTATTCGTTTCATAACGATTAACTAAATCATGGGAGTTACACTCCGAGAGCATAGCCAGACGCAGGCACTCTCTTCTACATACAGTTATTCGTTTCATAACGATTAACTAAATCATGGGAGTTACACTCCGAGAGCATAGCCAGACGCAGGCACTCTCTTCAACATACAGTTATTCGTTTCATAACGATTAACTAAATCATGGGAGTTACACTCCGAGAGCATAGCCAGACGCAGGCACTCTCTTCTACATACAGTTATTCGTTTCATAACGATTAACTAAATCATGGGAGTTACACTCCGAGAGCATAGCCAGACGCAGGCACTCTCTTCAACATACAGTTATTCGTTTCATAACGATTAACTAAATCATGGGAGTTACACTCCGAGAGCATAGCCAGACGCAGGCACTCTCTTCAACATACAGTTATTCGTTTCATAACGATTAACTAAATCATGGGAGTTACACTCCGAGAGCATAGCCAGACGCAGGCACTCTCTTCTACATACAGTTATTCGTTTCATAACGATTAACTAAATCATGGGAGTTACACTCCGAGAGCATAGCCAGACGCAGGCACTCTCTTCAACATACAGTTATTCGTTTCATAACGATTAACTAAATCATGGGAGTTACACTCCGAGAGCATAGCCAGACGCAGGCACTCTCTTCAACATACAGTTATTCGTTTCATAACGATAACTAAATCATGGGAATTACACTCCGAGAGCATACATAGCCAGACGTAGGCACTCTCTTCAACATACAGTTATTCGTTTCATAACGATTAACTAAATCATGGGAGTTACACTCCGAGAGCATAGCCAGACGCAGGCACTCTCTTCAACATACAGTTATTCGTTTCATAACGATTAACTAAATCATGGGAGTTACACTCCGAGAGCATAGCCAGACGCAGGCACTCTCTTCAACATACAGTTATTCGTTTCATAACGATTAACTAAATCATGGGAGTTACACTCCGAGAGCATAGCCAGACGCAGGCACTCTCTTCAACATACAGTTATTCGTTTCATAACGATTAACTAAATCATGGGAGTTACACTCCGAGAGCATAGCCAGACGCAGGCACTCTCTTCAACATACAGTTATTCGTTTCATAACGATTAACTAAATCATGGGAGTTACACTCCGAGAGCATACATAGCCAGACGTAGGCACTCTCTTCTACATACAGTTATTCGTTTCATAACGATTAACTAAATCATGGGAGTTACACTCCGAGAGCATAGCCAGACGCAGGCACTCTCTTCAACATACAGTTATTCGTTTCATAACGATTAACTAAATCATGGGAGTTACACTCCGAGAGCATACATAGCCAGACGTAGGCACTCTCTTCTACATACAGTTATTCGTTTCATAACGATTAACTAAATCATGGGAGTTACACTCCGAGAGCATAGCCAGACGCAGGCACTCTCTTCAACATACAGTTATTCGTTTCATAACGATTAACTAAATCATGGGAGTTACACTCCGAGAGCATAGCCAGACGCAGGCACTCTCTTCAACATACAGTTATTCGTTTCATAACGATTAACTAAATCATGGGAGTTACACTCCGAGAGCATAGCCAGACGCAGGCACTCTCTTCAACATACAGTTATTCGTTTCATAACGATTAACTAAATCATGGGAGTTACACTCCGAGAGCATAGCCAGACGCAGGCACTCTCTTCTACATACAGTTATTCGTTTCATAACGATTAACTAAATCATGGGAGTTACACTCCGAGAGCATAGCCAGACGCAGGCACTCTCTTCAACATACAGTTATTCGTTTCATAACGATTAACTAAATCATGGGAGTTACACTCCGAGAGCATACATAGCCAGACGTAGGCACTCTCTTCAACATACAGTTATTCGTTTCATAACGATTAACTAAATCATGGGAGTTACACTCCGAGAGCATAGCCAGACGCAGGCACTCTCTTCAACATACAGTTATTCGTTTCATAACGATTAACTAAATCATGGGAGTTACACTCCGAGAGCATAGCCAGACGCAGGCACTCTCTTCAACATACAGTTATTCGTTTCATAACGATTAACTAAATCATGGGAGTTACACTCCGAGAGCATAGCCAGACGCAGGCACTCTCTTCAACATACAGTTATTCGTTTCATAACGATTAACTAAATCATGGGAGTTACACTCCGAGAGCATAGCCAGACGCAGGCACTCTCTTCAACATACAGTTATTCGTTTCATAACGATTAACTAAATCATGGGAGTTACACTCCGAGAGCATACATAGCCAGACGTAGGCACTCTCTTCTACATACAGTTATTCGTTTCATAACGATTAACTAAATCATGGGAGTTACACTCCGAGAGCATAGCCAGACGCAGGCACTCTCTTCAACATACAGTTATTCGTTTCATAACGATTAACTAAATCATGGGAGTTACACTCCGAGAGTATAGCCAGACGCAGGCACTCTCTTCAACATACAGTTATTCGTTTCATAACGATTAACTAAATCATGGGAGTTACACTCCGAGAGCATAGCCAGACGCAGGCACTCTCTTCAACATACAGTTATTCGTTTCATAACGATTAACTAAATCATGGGAGTTACACTCCGAGAGCATACATAGCCAGACGTAGGCACTCTCTTCTACATACAGTTATTCGTTTCATAACGATTAACTAAATCATGGGAGTTACACTCCGAGAGCATAGCCAGACGCAGGCACTCTCTTCAACATACAGTTATTCGTTTCATAACGATTAACTAAATCATGGGAGTTACACTCCGAGAGCATACATAGCCAGACGTAGGCACTCTCTTCTACATACAGTTATTCGTTTCATAACGATTAACTAAATCATGGGAGTTACACTCCGAGAGCATAGCCAGACGCAGGCACTCTCTTCAACATACAGTTATTCGTTTCATAACGATTAACTAAATCATGGGAGTTACACTCCGAGAGCATAGCCAGACGCAGGCACTCTCTTCAACATACAGTTATTCGTTTCATAACGATTAACTAAATCATGGGAGTTACACTCCGAGAGCATAGCCAGACGCAGGCACTCTCTTCAACATACAGTTATTCGTTTCATAACGATTAACTAAATCATGGGAGTTACACTCCGAGAGCATAGCCAGACGCAGGCACTCTCTTCTACATACAGTTATTCGTTTCATAACGATTAACTAAATCATGGGAGTTACACTCCGAGAGCATAGCCAGACGCAGGCACTCTCTTCAACATACAGTTATTCGTTTCATAACGATTAACTAAATCATGGGAGTTACACTCCGAGAGCATACATAGCCAGACGTAGGCACTCTCTTCAACATACAGTTATTCGTTTCATAACGATTAACTAAATCATGGGAGTTACACTCCGAGAGCATAGCCAGACGCAGGCACTCTCTTCAACATACAGTTATTCGTTTCATAACGATTAACTAAATCATGGGAGTTACACTCCGAGAGCATAGCCAGACGCAGGCACTCTCTTCAACATACAGTTATTCGTTTCATAACGATTAACTAAATCATGGGAGTTACACTCCGAGAGCATAGCCAGACGCAGGCACTCTCTTCAACATACAGTTATTCGTTTCATAACGATTAACTAAATCATGGGAGTTACACTCCGAGAGCATAGCCAGACGCAGGCACTCTCTTCAACATACAGTTATTCGTTTCATAACGATTAACTAAATCATGGGAGTTACACTCCGAGAGCATACATAGCCAGACGTAGGCACTCTCTTCTACATACAGTTATTCGTTTCATAACGATTAACTAAATCATGGGAGTTACACTCCGAGAGCATAGCCAGACGCAGGCACTCTCTTCAACATACAGTTATTCGTTTCATAACGATTAACTAAATCATGGGAGTTACACTCCGAGAGTATAGCCAGACGCAGGCACTCTCTTCAACATACAGTTATTCGTTTCATAACGATTAACTAAATCATGGGAGTTACACTCCGAGAGCATAGCCAGACGCAGGCACTCTCTTCAACATACAGTTATTCGTTTCATAACGATTAACTAAATCATGGGAGTTACACTCCGAGAGCATAGCCAGACGCAGGCACTCTCTTCAACATACAGTTATTCGTTTCATAACGATTAACTAAATCATGGGAGTTACACTCCGAGAGCATAGCCAGACGCAGGCACTCTCTTCAACATACAGTTATTCGTTTCATAACGATTAACTAAATCATGGGAGTTACACTCCGAGAGCATACATAGCCAGACGTAGGCACTCTCTTCTACATACAGTTATTCGTTTCATAACGATTAACTAAATCATGGGAGTTACACTCCGAGAGCATAGCCAGACGCAGGCACTCTCTTCAACATACAGTTATTAGTTTCATAACGATTAACTAAATCATGGGAGTTACACTCCGAGAGCATACATAGCCAGACGTAGGCACTCTCTTCTACATACAGTTATTCGTTTCATAACGATTAACTAAATCATGGGAGTTACACTCCGAGAGCATAGCCAGACGCAGGCACTCTCTTCAACATACAGTTATTCGTTTCATAACGATTAACTAAATCATGGGAGTTACACTCCGAGAGCATAGCCAGACGCAGGCACTCTCTTCAACATACAGTTATTCGTTTCATAACGATTAACTAAATCATGGGAGTTACACTCCGAGAGCATAGCCAGACGCAGGCACTCTCTTCAACATACAGTTATTCGTTTCATAACGATTAACTAAATCATGGGAGTTACACTCCGAGAGCATAGCCAGACGCAGGCACTCTCTTCTACATACAGTTATTCGTTTCATAACGATTAACTAAATCATGGGAGTTACACTCCGAGAGCATAGCCAGACGCAGGCACTCTCTTCAACATACAGTTATTCGTTTCATAACGATTAACTAAATCATGGGAGTTACACTCCGAGAGTATACATAGCCAGACGTAGGCACTCTCTTCTACATACAGTTATTCGTTTCATAACGATTAACTAAATCATGGGAGTTACACTCCGAGAGCATAGCCAGACGCAGGCACTCTCTTCAACATACAGTTATTCGTTTCATAACGATTAACTAAATCATGGGAGTTACACTCCGAGAGCATAGCCAGACGCAGGCACTCTCTTCAACATACAGTTATTCGTTTCATAACGATTAACTAAATCATGGGAGTTACACTCCGAGAGCATAGCCAGACGCAGGCACTCTCTTCAACATACAGTTATTCGTTTCATAACGATTAACTAAATCATGGGAGTTACACTCCGAGAGCATAGCCAGACGCAGGCACTCTCTTCTACATACAGTTATTCGTTTCATAACGATTAACTAAATCATGGGAGTTACACTCCGAGAGCATAGCCAGACGCAGGCACTCTCTTCAACATACAGTTATTCGTTTCATAACGATTAACTAAATCATGGGAGTTACACTCCGAGAGCATACATAGCCAGACGTAGGCACTCTCTTCAACATACAGTTATTCGTTTCATAACGATTAACTAAATCATGGGAGTTACACTCCGAGAGCATAGCCAGACGCAGGCACTCTCTTCAACATACAGTTATTCGTTTCATAACGATTAACTAAATCATGGGAGTTACACTCCGAGAGCATAGCCAGACGCAGGCACTCTCTTCAACATACAGTTATTCGTTTCATAACGATTAACTAAATCATGGGAGTTACACTCCGAGAGCATAGCCAGACGCAGGCACTCTCTTCAACATACAGTTATTCGTTTCATAACGATTAACTAAATCATGGGAGTTACACTCCGAGAGCATAGCCAGACGCAGGCACTCTCTTCAACATACAGTTATTCGTTTCATAACGATTAACTAAATCATGGGAGTTACACTCCGAGAGCATAGCCAGACGCAGGCACTCTCTTCAACATACAGTTATTCGTTTCATAACGATTAACTAAATCATGGGAGTTACACTCCGAGAGCATACATAGCCAGACGTAGGCACTCTCTTCTACATACAGTTATTCGTTTCATAACGATTAACTAAATCATGGGAGTTACACTCCGAGAGCATAGCCAGACGCAGGCACTCTCTTCAACATACAGTTATTCGTTTCATAACGATTAACTAAATCATGGGAGTTACACTCCGAGAGCATAGCCAGACGCAGGCACTCTCTTCAACATACAGTTATTCGTTTCATAACGATTAACTAAATCATGGGAGTTACACTCCGAGAGCATAGCCAGACGCAGGCACTCTCTTCAACATACAGTTATTCGTTTCATAACGATTAACTAAATCATGGGAGTTACACTCCGAGAGCATACATAGCCAGACGTAGGCACTCTCTTCTACATACAGTTATTCGTTTCATAACGATTAACTAAATCATGGGAGTTACACTCCGAGAGCATAGCCAGACGCAGGCACTCTCTTCAACATACAGTTATTCGTTTCATAACGATTAACTAAATCATGGGAGTTACACTCCGAGAGCATAGCCAGACGCAGGCACTCTCTTCAACATACAGTTATTCGTTTCATAACGATTAACTAAATCATGGGAGTTACACTCCGAGAGCATAGCCAGACGCAGGCACTCTCTTCAACATACAGTTATTCGTTTCATAACGATTAACTAAATCATGGGAGTTACACTCCGAGAGCATAGCCAGACGCAGGCACTCTCTTCTACATACAGTTATTCGTTTCATAACGATTAACTAAATCATGGGAGTTACACTCCGAGAGCATAGCCAGACGCAGGCACTCTCTTCAACATACAGTTATTCGTTTCATAACGATTAACTAAATCATGGGAGTTACACTCCGAGAGCATAGCCAGACGCAGGCACTCTCTTCAACATACAGTTATTCGTTTCATAACGATTAACTAAATCATGGGAGTTACACTCCGAGAGCATACATAGCCAGACGTAGGCACTCTCTTCTACATACAGTTATTCGTTTAATAACGATTAACTAAATCATGGGAGTTACACTCCGAGAGCATAGCCAGACGCAGGCACTCTCTTCAACATACAGTTATTCGTTTCATAACGATTAACTAAATCATGGGAGTTACACTCCGAGAGCATACATAGCCAGACGTAGGCACTCTCTTCTACATACAGTTATTCGTTTCATAACGATTAACTAAATCATGGGAGTTACACTCCGAGAGCATAGCCAGACGCAGGCACTCTCTTCAACATACAGTTATTCGTTTCATAACGATTAACTAAATCATGGGAGTTACACTCCGAGAGCATACATAGCCAGACGTAGGCACTCTCTTCTACATACAGTTATTCGTTTAATAACGATTAACTAAATCATGGGAGTTACACTCCGAGAGCATAGCCAGACGCAGGCACACTCTTCAACATACAGTTATTCGTTTCATAACGATTAACTAAATCATGGGAGTTACACTCCGAGAGCATACATAGCCAGACGTAGGCACTCTCTTCTACATACAGTTATTCGTTTCATAACGATTAACTAAATCATGGGAGTTACACTCCGAGAGCATAGCCAGACGCAGGCACTCTCTTCAACATACAGTTATTCGTTTCATAACGATTAACTAAATCATGGGAGTTACACTCCGAGAGCATAGCCAGACGCAGGCACTCTCTTCAACATACAGTTATTCGTTTCATAACGATTAACTAAATCATGGGAGTTACACTCCGAGAGCATACATAGCCAGACGTAGGCACTCTCTTCTACATACAGTTATTCGTTTCATAACGATTAACTAAATGATGGGAGTTACACTCCGAGAGCATAGCCAGACGCAGGCACTCTCTTCTTCATACAGTTATTCGTTTCATAACGATTAACTAAATCATGGGAGTTACACTCCGAGAGCATACATAGCCAGACGTAGGCACTCTCTTCTACATACAGTTATTCGTTTCATAACGATTAACTAAATCATGGGAGTTACACTCCGAGAGCATAGCCAGACGCAGGCACTCTCTTCTACATACAGTTATTCGTTTCATAACGATTAACTAAATCATGGGAGTTACACTCCGAGAGCATAGCCAGACGCAGGCACTCTCTTCAACATACAGTTATTCGTTTCATAACGATTAACTAAATCATGGGAGTTACACTCCGAGAGCATACATAGCCAGACGTAGGCACTCTCTTCTACATACAGTTATTCGTTTCATAACGATTAACTAAATCATGGGAGTTACACTCCGAGAGCATACATAGCCAGACGTAGGCACTCTCTTCAACATACAGTTATTCGTTTCATAACGATTAACTAAATCATGGGAGTTACACTCCGAGAGCATAGCCAGACGCAGGCACTCTCTTCTACATACAGTTATTCGTTTCATAACGATTAACTAAATCATGGGAGTTACACTCCGAGAGCATAGCCAGACGCAGGCACTCTCTTCAACATACAGTTATTCGTTTCATAACGATTAACTAAATCATGGGAGTTACACTCCGAGAGCATACATAGCCAGACGCAGGCACTCTCTTCTACATACAGTTATTCGTTTCATAACGATTAACTAAATCATGGGAGTTACACTCCGAGAGCATAGCCAGACGCAGGCACTCTCTTCAACATACAGTTATTCGTTTCATAACGATTAACTAAATCATGGGAGTTACACTCCGAGAGCATAGCCAGACGCAGGCACTCTCTTCTACATACAGTTATTCGTTTCATAACGATTAACTAAATCATGGGAGTTACACTCCGAGAGCATAGCCAGACGCAGGCACTCTCTTCAACATACAGTTATTCGTTTCATAACGATTAACTAAATCATGGGAGTTACACTCCGAGAGCATACATAGCCAGACGTAGGCACTCTCTTCTACATACAGTTATTCGTTTCATAACGATTAACTAAATCATGGGAGTTACACTCCGAGAGCATAGCCAGACGCAGGCACTCTCTTCTTCATACAGTTATTCGTTTCATAACGATTAACTAAATCATGGGAGTTACACTCCGAGAGCATAGCCAGACGCAGGCACTCTCTTCTTCATACAGTTATTCGTTTCATAACGATTAACTAAATCATGGGAGTTACACTCCGAGAGCATAGCCAGACGCAGGCACTCTCTTCTACATACAGTTATTCGTTTCATAACGATTAACTAAATCATGGGAGTTACACTCCGAGAGCATAGCCAGACGCAGGCACTCTCTTCTACATACAGTTATTCGTTTCATAACGATTAACTAAATCATGGGAGTTACACTCCGAGAGCATAGCCAGACGCAGGCACTCTCTTCTTCATACAGTTATTCGTTTCATAACGATTAACTAAATCATGGGAGTTACACTCCGAGAGCATAGCCAGACGCAGGCACTCTCTTCTACATACAGTCATTCGTTTCATAACGATTAACTAAATGATGGGAGTTACACTCCGAGAGCATAGCCAGACGCAGGCACTCTCTTCTACATACAGTTATTCGTTTCATAACGATTAACTAAATCATGGGAGTTACACTCCGAGAGCATAGCCAGACGCAGGCACTCTCTTCTACATACAGTCATTCGTTTCATAACGATTAACTAAATGATGGGAGTTACACTCCGAGAGCATAGCCAGACGCAGGCACTCTCTTCTACATACAGTCATTCGTTTCATAACGATTAACTAAATGATGGGAGTTACACTCCGAGAGCATAGCCAGACGCAGGCACTCTCTTCTACATACAGTTATTCGTTTCATAACGATTAACTAAATGATGGGAGTTACACTCCGAGAGCATAGCCAGACGCAGGCACTCTCTTCTACATACAGTTATTCGTTTCATAACGATTAACTAAATCATGGGAGTTACACTCCGAGAGCATAGCCAGACGCAGGCACTCTCTTCTTCATACAGTTATTCGTTTCATAACGATTAACTAAATCATGGGAGTTACACCCCGAGAGCATAGCCAGACGTAGGCGTAGCTGAGTCGGCGATGCCACTTAATTTCCCTGGGAGGTTGGAGGTTCCACCTGGCTGTTACAGGGATATTCAGTTGCGCAGCTAGGTTTAGTGTCTTCGAAGAATAATAATTTCAGCGTATTAAAAACGCTGCTACTAATTGCCTAAGCTAGTTTTTAATTGGACCGACGTGGGGTTTGGATCACATCCACAATTACAGATGTCAAGTATTATTATAATAAGTGTTTATACCTCTTTCCTGTCGGTCGAATCTCCGTTCAGTCGAAAAGCTTGTCCAGCGACAGTTGTTCCAGGGGCGTCTTGTCATCATTCATCTGAAGGTAAAATAAATTATATAATTACTAGCTGCCATAGAATGTGGTTTTAGATTTGAATTTGATTTACACTTCGGTCTAAGTAACACGTGGTTGGCTAACACCAAAAATTAAAAAAGTTCATACTTTAGCCTCAATAACACGTGGTAATCATGATATTGAATTGTAGCTTATATGACACGTTTGTCGGTTTACCATAGCAGTGCCATCTATTGATCACTTACTCAATTCAGTCGAATAATTGTGACTGTCAATTAATTATAGACAAATAATTTGCAATAAAATAAAATTGCGACTATAATTAAAGATCTAAGCTACCCTATCTCTTAAGTTGGACCAGACCGCTCACGGTGTGCCAATTTAATTTAAAATCGGTTAAGTAGTTTAGGAGGCCATCGCGGACGGAAGTACTTTTCAATAAAATTTTGAAACTTACTTTGGCAAATATTCCAACTGCAACCGAATGGCTTAAAATTTGATCTGCTAGGCGCTCTTTGATTTTCTGTTTGCCATTCTGTACTGGTTGTAAGTGGTGCTGGGTTAAAGCTGGAGCAAACACGGTTGGGATTCTCGCGATCTTTATTATAAAACTCCTCTATGTGGCTCCACTTTACTGTACCTGCAATGGAAGGTTATGATCTTATTCTCAAAACAATTTTAACCAATCACAGGTCAAGCGGCAATAAGAAAATAAATATGGTACAGCAGAGGTACATCAATTATTAGTTATTTTAATTAGGCAATAAGGCAATACTAACAACTACTTGATGCAGGGAAATAATTGCCAAAGGCCACTAGCGGATAAATAAGTCAATGGATGGTCATGGTTCAATGGATAAATAAGTCATAAAAAAGTTTTAATATCTTTCCGCTGTTCAATTAATTAAATTATTATACCAACCTATGTTTAGTTTTCTGTTTATTTGTATATCTAGTGTAAATTGGAAATACCGTTTAAAAAAAATTAAATCTTTAAACATGCACTCAAGCAAACAAGCCAATGTAAATTTGTAAAAATTAATATTCAACCACATTTTGTATAATATTCTAAAGAAGTGGTTACCTCCTCGACAAGAGCTGCTGACTTGTCTGCTGTGTCACAATCTCCTGAGAAGTAAAATGCTATTGGCTGTTTCCAGCATTTTCGAACACCGATAACCATGAAAGTTCGATTATGGTTTGCTATCACAGTAGTACGGCCTTAGCATTGAGTTTTACGTTATATGTCAGATTTTTTCTTATTGACATTTCATCAAAAGCCATTTTACATAAATTATCATTGACATCTTGGTCTTTTGTGATTTCTTTTACTGTCTGTATTACTGGGCTGTTGATTCCACATACCATTGGAATTTTGTTCAATAATGCCTTGAGAGAGCTGACAAAATAACCTAGTATTGTCTTTGGTTAACATAGCTTTTACACATTGAAAGAAACCAATTTTTTATACCGGATTAAAACTATTTGTATTATTATAAACTTATAATTATGTATAATAATCCAGTTAAAAAATATTTTCTTTCAAAATAACCTAATCAATAATATAAAACAAAAGTTTGATTTCTTATAGATGCTCAAGACGTTCACTTTATCATCCAGTGTCCATCTCATTCCAGTTAATTTTCTTATAAAGTTTTTCAGTTGGCTTTGTAATAGTAAAGAAAATGAATTATTTAATGTGCTTTTTAATATTTCATTGCTAGGTTCGTTTGATGTTAGTACACTTAATATAGATCTTTTGGAGTTTTTATCACCTTGAAACTTTTTTCAGAGCCTCACTATTTCAGATAGATTTTTTCTGCATCTCTTAGACAGCGTTTGCTTTTGAGGTGTAAGTTCACTGAACTTTTTCACGTCCAAGTCCTACAAAATACCTTTGCTAGTTGATGGTTCCTGGAAAATATACAAAAATAATTGAATAAAAAATTCGAAAAAGATAACAAATCCAATAAGTGGATGGAGAAAATAGAAAACTTTTAATCATCCATATATCACCTAGATGTGTGTCAGAAACGTACTGCCTACCTACCTCTATGTAAAAAAGCATGACTATAAAAATTTGTCTATTTGACTTAGGTAGAATATGAATGTATATACTCACTTGGATGTCATAACTTGCTCTATATGGACTACAATGTTTGTTTTTTAATTGGTCTATATCCTCCTCTATTCACTCTTAATCTAACTTGTTAAGTCTTTTCCTATCGCTGCTGGTAAATGAAGATTCATTCAAATGATTTTCACATAGTATCCTATGCTGGGCATTCACTGTTTTTAATGATTCAATGGATGTCCCATCACCATTAGGAAAACAAAATTTAGCCCAAACTTTAACACTAAAAATAAAGTTTTCATTAGACATAGTTAATAGTGAAGCTGTTTTGGATAATCTTTCCAATATGGACCGTCGATTTAAATGCCCATTTTTTTGTAGATAGTACTCACTAAAAGAAAGAGTTTTGCAAAGATTTAGGTTGCGCAAACTTACGGTTCATGAGATACATTTATTAAAACTTTTCACACAAATTGGTAAGTAACAACACGCAATTACAAAATATATTTGACAAATAATTGATGTCCAACGTCAATCACTTAGTGTAGGGTTCCGAAAATTTTCAAAGTATCGATACTACTCTGGTATCGACATTAAACTTTCTAATATGGATCATCGGTTTAAATGCCCATATTTGTTTTGTAGATAGTACAAAAGTTATTGAAAATATCGATACTACTCGGGTATCGATACTTTTTGGTGATCACTAAATTTGTTTTTAAGCCATTCATTTTGTTTAATGGCGTCCAGTCATCGTTTGTCACCCTTGCAGTAGAAATCGTTTTACGTACTCCTATAAACTTACAACGTTTGACTACCATGGCGTCTCCGAAGCCCATTGTTTGAAGAGTTAAGTGAAGTGCAAGTGTTGGACTCAAATTAGCCGCTTGTCACGGCCTCCTCTTCTGCGCCGATCCTTGACGAACCGGTTGCTGGTCCTAGTGGGCTGACTAGTCCTGGCGAGGAATTTGCTGCGATGCCCAGACTTACTAGGTCATCTGGCAGAAGGCTTAATCCTTACTCGGATGAGTTAAAGTAAGTTTTGATTTATGTTATTTCAGGTCAGGTTATAAAATAATAAATCATTAGTAAAAAAAAAAAAAAATTGCTTACTGGAATTTTGAAAAAGTTGGATTGCATAAGGTCTGTTGTGGATTTTAAAATGAAATTTATAGCTGAAAATATTTTTTTCATTGTTTGTAACTTTCTGTATTATCTAATTCTGTATTATCCTGTACTTTTTTAATATCAAAAAAGTACCCAAAACCGAATCAGAGCACCCCACTATCCACATGGTCTTGTCTGCCCTACCCCTAGAGTATATATAAAAGCTCCGAAGTAGCCGTCAATCCCCTCCCCGCCCCTCTAAAACCTCAAATATCGACGGTCCATATTGGAAAGATTAACCGATCTACTTACTTCAGAGGCCCATTCTCGGACGGAAGAGGGAACCTATGCAAGGATAAGGAAGAATCTTCTTTTGATGGTATACCGCATTTTGAGTATTTTCCCTACCATGTTTTGGCAAAGTACAACACAAACTCGTCAATATGACTTACCTGTAAGTGAAGTTTTATTATACATTGAGCTTTGAGACTTTAATACTACCCTCAGTTTTCATTTGATTGAAATTGTAACTACACGTGTGTAAATCCAGTTGTAATGTATCCTCGCCTTCGGCGTACATAACCAAAAGCGTCGCGTAACAGGTAACGCACGGCCGCCGCCCTAACGACCACTTGTCGCTGGATGAGACAATGAACTGCTGCAGGTATCGGGAGAAGATCCATCAAAGTCTAATACTCCAGGTGAAGACATACAGTTTGATCTTGCAGTAAGCTTACACTTTACAACTTTTATCTAAGTATTCTAATCAATGCACCCAATTTGAACCCAGAGGAAAAGACCGCAATCTCAAACAGGATTAATATAGGACGCAGGTTTCAAATGAAACCAAATGCTACAGCTACTTCTTGTTTAGCAGAGGCCACTCACAGTGTTCTTGTCTGCGGAAACAAGAAATATGTACCTATTAAAATTACTTATGGATACGGATTCCAATGTGACACATTCTATATAGCCTTAAAAGATCTAAAAGAACAACTTCAAGGAACATAGGTATACAAGTACCTATTCAGTAAGCGATTAGTTGACTACAAGCTCGCATCAAAATCAGAAAAGGACAAAGAAGGTCAAAAAGAATTTAATCATAGGCAAAAGGGGAATCCAGGATGAAGGAGCTTGCTCACAGCCTACTATAGGCAGTCGCGTCCAGCGCCGCGCGCGCCACCTCGCGCTCACTGGTAGTTTATCAAAGAATGTTATTCACTTATTACTTGTGATACAACTCTATTATCGTGGATAAAAGGTTATAAAATACCTTTTTCTTGGTCAGCGATGTTCCTAAAAGTAAACTATATTCAGAGACTGAACAAAGCAAATTCGAACAATCTATAAATTACAACAAAAACACTCCCGCACAAGGCGTTAACCGACAGATAACCGTTTGGCACCGTTAGGTGGCTATCTGAGGGCCGCAGGTAAACCCGCGTTCATAAATTGAAGCGAAGCGACCAATGAGAGGGCGGCAGGCAGCAAGGCAGCGATCGGACTGACCAATGAGAGGGCAGCAGGCAGCAAGGCAGCGGTCGGACAGCGCGTGCGCACTGGCAAGCGGCGATGACTCACACGGAGCGAGCGAGATGGCACTACAGCACTGATGACTCACACGGAGAGAGCACTGGAGCAGACATCCGCACGGGTCGGCGGTCGGAAGCGAAAGTGGCCCCTGCGCATGTGTCACAACCTCTTTTATAATCACAACTCCCTCCTCCGACTCGACCATCCCACTTCGGGAAAATGGTCGAGTCAATTCGTAACAACTCGTAAACAACCGAACGAGTCAAATGAGTAACTATTGCACATGCGCACTTGTAGCAAGATTCTTAAGAATATGTTTCATAAAAATGTTTAGAATTTAGAATAATTAAATTAATATTAGAAGCTAACACAAGAAATATTAAGTTTATGTCCTCCAGCTACACTGAATGTTTACAAAATATTCAGGACGCTAGAACACTTCTTGAAGCTAAAGGATTTATTGTAAATACTGAAAAGAGTAATGAAATTCTTGTAAATTCTTGGGTATATAATAAAATGTAGAACTTAAATCTGTTAATATGATAATAATAAACAAATTTTTCAAAATCTCGCACAATTAGATGGCTTACGTGCCTACCTCTGCCTGTCCAGCAGCAGAATATGGCTGGTTTTACACGAAGGGTCTAGAGAGTAAATATTTTAACCATCGATAGTTTTACCGGACTTACAATGGTATCGTGCGTCAGACCAACCTATAAATTAAATTAAATCGGTTGACTTTTGTTAAGAAATGTATAGTGATTCAATTCAATTTCCTCATCTTACTAAAATTACTAAAGAACTTTGGCGATGGGGCGAAGGCTTACACGGTTTCCTGGTCAATTTATTTAATGGCTTTCCATCGTTTGCTATCATATTTAAAACGTTAGGAAAAATTATTAACGGCAATGAGTTTGGCATCATATTTGTTTTCCTGTGGACTACTCGAACGTGGTGACCGCTTTTCAGAAGGCTCTTAGTTTCGGGAACCATAATTTTCTAACCTAATGAAACTTATCTCTCATTCCAGCAACCGAGAAGAGTGCCTTTGTCATCAGTGTCATCTATAATATAAAAAATGAATCGCAGAATGTGTAGGTAAGCGCATAACTATACAAAGCCTGAACCAATTGTACCAGTTCTGTTTTTTTTAATGTTCGTTGAAGTTGAAGTTGATGGTTTTAACATTTTCATTGGTTTACATTTATAACATTGGATTACATATTAGTAATATATAAGAGTATAATGAAATAAATTTTATATTATGTTATGTTTTATTTATTTTTCCTAATATTTCATTACATTACATGGTTATGATAAATAATAATTTAATTTTATAGGTAGATTAACGACATAACTTATTAAAATTTTAACTAACTTTCTTCTAAGAAAAATAAGTACTAGTATTTTATATGTACAAAAGGACATTTAAATACAACATGTTTGTTTCTGCTAGAATTAAGAAGAATATATTAATTTTCCAAAATAATAAATAAAGCTTGTTCTTTCAGTTACGTCTTGATTTCCTTCATTAACTTCTTGACTTGAAACTGTATCAAGTGTTGGAACTAAAACTTCTGCCGGTATATCTACAAATTATAATCCTTACAAATATTTTGCATAACAGCTGTGGCAATAACAATAGCTTGAACTTAAGCTAGTAATAAATACAATGTTAAAGCGACATTTCCATACTCCAAATTTTCCGAAAAAGACAAATATTTTAACCTTACATCATGTTTCATTTGGGTCACATATCTTGCAACTTTTTGACATAGTATAATTATTAATACTCTAAATTATACTATATATTTACCTCTCTATAGTATTCCTATTCTTAATGTGTACTTCATCATATCTCTGGTCAGTCAGAGAAATGGTGTTAATGAATAAGGTATATTTGAGTAAGCACTATTAACAACCATCCAGTGATTTCTCAGTAGACCTGTACGATATTAAGCTATAAACAAATATACCTGTTAATTTAGTTGGCACATTTATCAAGTTCTACCTTCTTATCAATAAATTTGAATTAACTTGTAGAACTGAGTTTACAAAAGTTGTTGCATCATGAGCGGCACCAGGCCATGGGGAACAACATTAATATATTTTATTTCTGCATCACACACAGCTTGTACATTTAAAGAGAAATATCCTTTTCAATTACAATATTATTCACCAATTACGTCACCTAAAGAAAATAATGCTGCTTAAAATTATTACAACTTCATACTATAATGTACAATGTTAAATAATATATAAATTACTTACATGATGATTGAATTCGTAAATGTGGCATAACAAAAAACCACAAATAAAATATTTAAATTTTTTTGGTTCAACAGTTTATGTGCATGATAAGTTATATAAGACAAAATTCGATGTTAAGTCATGGAAAGGTATTCTTGTGGGATACGAACCAAACGGTTAAAAAGTTTGGAATTCTAAATGCGAAAAATTTATTACTGTCAGAGATGTCATAGTAGATGAGACAAATTACTTCAATCCAGGCCTGCGTTGCGACCTGAAGAGAATATAGTAAATTCTCATGATAATGTTAACATTGACAACATTTCAAAGTCAATAAAGTCTCAAAAAACTGACAGATATAAATCAGATACCTGTAAATCTGATGATTATGAAGTTCCTCAGAAAATTCGCAAAACTAACCATGACATCGTCGAATTTGAACAACCAAATGCACATTCTGATGATCTTTCAGTGGTCGTAAATAATGAGGACACAACCAGTTGTATTGAACCACGTAGGAGTGATAGGCTTAAAGTCGTCCCCCTATTTCTTATAAAGAAATCGATGATAACCTTATGTGTGCTAGTTCAATTTTGTGTAAAATACCAAATTCGTTTCAAGAGATTAAAACACGAGACGATAGAGTTCATTGGGAAGGTGCAATTAAATTCTCTATTTTTAAATAAAACATGGACTTTAGTACCACGGCCAGATAACAAAAATATTATAGATTGCAAATGGATGTTTAATATAAAAAATGATGAATTCGGAAAGCCTTTACGCTATAAAGCTCGACTCGTTGCTAGGGCTTTTAGCCAGGAATATCTCATAGACTATAATGAGACTTTTGCACCTGTTGCAAGAATAGCTAGTTTTAGATTTATTATTGCTTTTGCTAATCAATATAATTTACTTGTACATCACATGGACGTAAAAACTGCATTTCTAAATGGGGTACTACAGGAAGAAATATATATGAAAGTTCCAGAAAAAAGTTCCAGTCTTGCAAAAATGGTTATGTGTGTAAATTAAATAAAGCATTATATGGGCTAAAGCAAGCCGCTAGATACTGGTTTGAAATTTTTGAACAGTCTCTTAGGCGGGAGGGTTTTCAGAATTCATCAGTAGATAGATGTATTTATATACTAAATAAAGGAGATATACAGAAAAATATATATGTGGTACTTTATGTTGATGATTTGGTAATAGTGAGTGCTAATGTAAATACAATAAACAGTTTTAAAATATATTTAATGAGTAAATTTAAAATGACAGATTTACATGAAATTAAATTATTTCTTGGAATTAAAATAACTCGTTGCGATGATATGATAATGTTAGATCAAAGTGCTTATATTAAAACAGTTTTAAATAAATTTTGCATGCAGGATTGCAACAAAAACCTGCAACTACTCCTATGGATAGTAAACTCAATTATGAAGCACTAAACTCAGAAAAAAATTACACTGCTCCATGTCGCAATTTAATTGGTTGTCTAATGTATATAATGTTATGTACTCGACCTGACTTAAGCACTAGCGTTAATATATTAAGTAGGTACACAAATTAAAATAATAAAGAATTGTGGCAATGCCTCAAAAAAGTGCTTAGATATTTAAAAGGCACAACTGATTTTAAATTATGTTATAAAAGGTGTGAATATAATAACATCTTAACTGGGTATGTGGACTCCGATTGGGGAGGTAATGATGTAAATGATAGAAAGAGTACAACCGGGTATATATTTAAATTGTTTGAACATTGTTCAATAACCTGGACAACAAAGAAACAATAGTCAGTAGCAGCCTCCTCCACAGCGGCTGAGTATATGGCCTTATATGAAGCCTTTATGGCTTAAATCTTTGGTAAGGAGTATTCATATTGATATATCCACTCCTATTGTAATATATGAAGACAATAACAGCTGTATAAGCATAGCAAATAATCCGACTAATCATAAGCGGACAAAACATATAGATATTAAATATCATTTTTCTAGGGAACAAATAGAGAAAAATGTAATAAAGCTAAAATTCATTCCCACAGGTCAACAACCTGCAGATGCGTTAACAAAACCATTACCAGCGGTTACGTTTCATGAAATGAGGAGAAACATGGGTTTACAATTATAATATTTAATGAGTTGGCTATTATTTGTTATTAATTTAATTATTCTGTTATATTCATTGTGTTCTGATAATTATATGTAATGTATATAATGTATCGAATTTAAGATGATGAAATGATCTGATAAGGTTTTTCTGGGTTTTCCCTTATCCGAGCAACAAATGTTGGATCATTATTTTTGTATTTTCCCAGACTCGCTTGGAAGTTATATAGTTCTGTTTAGGCATTTGATTTGTACAAGAATTAATTTTTGAGGGGGCATGTTGATTTATTTGAGTAATATTGCAAAAATTAATCATTGTATTGACTTTTTCCTGTCATTTGAATGAGCGATCGAGCCGCCATCTTGTCGAGGCGCCAAATTGTCTTTACCTCACTCTGCTCCAGGTCATTTCTGTTTCATTCCAATGTGTATCGTGGTAGGAAGCAGACATATCACTTCCAAGTTAAACAGTAAATATATTTCTTTATTACGGATACTGTGTGTATAATTATCGTGCCCTAACAAGAATTACAACAGTTCTTAACTGATACCGCCGTTACTGCACACTCGCAATGTTCGCGAGTGTGTTGCAGGCCTTTTAAGAATTTTTAAACTTAAAAATTGTAATTTATAGTAAACTGAAATATTAAAAAGATTATTACTTATTACTGTTTTTCTTGGAACAGGTGGTAAACGAACAGATTGTCCGTGGACAATCTTAATGTCAAGTTCGCGAGTGCGTTGCCGGCCTATTAAGAATTTGTATGACTTATTTGAAGATAAATATTATAAATAGCAAAATATAGATGTACCTACTACTAGCGACATCTTGTACCAGAGTGTCATCAAATGTTGTCTATGAGATTCTTTACTTTTGTATTTAGAAAATAAAGTTCAGTTCTTTTCCGGTACTCGCTCAGTCACGTTGTTTTATTACAGGTTATGGGCCCAGGCCGCTCCTGGCTCATAAAAAGTACTTAGTTCTCGCGACAGTATAATTATTGATTATCAGGACATTATCGATAATAATAATTCGTGGCAGAATAGGACTAAGTGTGTTGAGTTGTGCAGATTTATTGTGTCGCGTCAGGCATCAGTAATGGCGTCCAGTTCGAACTATCACATTAGTGTGCCGAAACTGCAAGGGCGTGAAAATTACAGTGAATGGTGTTTCGCAGCAGAAATTTTCCTTGTCTTAGAGGGAATGGTTGGGTGTATCAAACCTGAGCCCAACGTTGCTCCAGCAGCTGCAGACGATGCGAGAACAAAAGCGAAGTTGATTCTAACAATTGACCCGGCTCTTTATGTTCATTTAAAGAATGTAGCAACATCGAAAGAATTGTGGGATAAATTGAAGATGTTATTCGATGACTCGGGATTTACAAGAAAAATAAGTCTTCTGAGGAATTTAATTTCTATTCGATTAGAAAATTGCACTTCGATGACGTCATATGTAACACAAATTGTTGAAGCTGGTCAGAAATTACAAGGTACGGGTTTTGGCATAAGTGATGAGTGGATCGGATCTATCATGTTGGCTGGATTATCTGAAAAATATATGCCCATGATAATGGCAATCGAGCATTCGGGCATGATAATCACAACCGACGCCATTAAAGGGAAATTGATGGACATTGAACCGGAAGACAGTGATGCCAACAATGCGTTTGCTTGTTTCCGCAAGAATCAAAAATCAAAGAGTGTAAAGAGTACACAGTCTATGTACAAGAAAGATGGTGAGAATGGGCTTAAAGGTCTCGTTACCAGGCCATAAAATTATTAAAAAAAAAAAAAAAAATGGTGAGAATGAACGAATGTCGACATCTGTCAAAGAAAAACAACACGTCAAATGTTATAATTGTAAACAACATGGCCACTACCGTAATCAATGCACTTATAAAGATAAATCTTATAAGAATTCTGAAAATAAATCGTCAAAAACAAGTAATGCATTCAGTGCCGTGTTTTTTAGCAGAATATTTGACAAGAGTGACTGGTATGTCGACTCTGGGTCAAGTTCGCATTTGACAAGCAATAAAGATTGAATGGTCGACGAATGTTACTCTGGGTTCACCAAGGAAATCATGGTTGCTAACCAGAATAAAATCCCAGTGTTGTGTTGTGGAAAAGTAAACATAACAACATCAACTGAAGGATGTGACTTTAACATAACTGTTGAAAAAGTGTTGTGTGTGCCCAAATTATCTACCAACTTATTGTCAGTAAGCCAACTGATATGGCAGGGTAACAAGGTGTATTTTACAAGCGATGGATGCGAGATATTTAATAAACAGGACACTCTAGTAGCGACTGCATCACTTATAAATGGAGTTTATAAACTAAATACTTCATCTTGTTTGGTGGCAGCAACAGCAGAGTCTCCAGAAGTTTGGCATTGTAGATTGGGACATGTCAACAGTGATAACATGAATAAAATGCAGGATGCTGTGGAGGGGGTCAAATTAACTGAGAAGGCCGACATCAACAAGTCCAACTGTATAGTGTGCTGTGAAGGAAAGCAAAGTCGGTTGCCCATCGATAATAAAGGGAACAGGAGTACTAAGCTATTGGAAATAGTACACAGTGATATATGTGGCCCAATGGAGAATGTATCGCTAGGAGGATCAAGGTACTTCCTCATTTTTGTTGATGATCACAGCAGCATGACATATGTTTATTTTTTAAAAGGTAAAAATGAGACTTTACCATATTTTAAAGAATATAAAGCAAGAGTTGAGAATTCAACGTCAAATAAAATAAAAATACTTGTAAAATAAAAAGTGATAATGGCACAGAGTTCTGTAACAGAGATTTTGATAATTATTTGAAGAAACTGGGTATAATTCATCAAAGAACCAATCCCTATACTCCTGAGCAAAACGGGCTTTGTGAATGTATGAATAGGACTCTGATCGAGAAAGCAAGATGCCTTTTATTTGATGCAAGATTAGGCAAGGAATTTTGGGCTGAAGCCATTAACACAGTAGTCTATTTACAAAATAGAATTGTAAAAGGTGGATTGAACCACTGTACACCGTACGAGTTGTGGACAGGAGGCAAACCCAACCTCATTTAAGGATTTTTGGTAGTACTGTCATGAGACATATACCCAAGGAGAGAAGACGTAAGTGGGACAAGAAATCAGAACAATGCATACTGGTTGGTTACCCTGAGGATGTCAAAGGGTATAGGTTATACAATCCTTCAACAAAGGCTATTATAACCAGTCGAGATGTTGTCTTCATAAATGAAAAGTTATCTCATCAAGAAAATATGATTGAAATGGAAGTGGTAGAAGACAAACCAGCAGAAAATAGTCCACATACATCTTCAGTGGGAGAGGTGTCAGACCATGATGGAGAGGATTCATTCATTTTAACGAATGACATGGATGAAACCTATGTACCAGAGGAGGAGTCCATGACATCTGAGGAAGAACAGCAACCAGAAACCACATCAAAGTCACAACGGGTGAGACAAAAACCAGAAAGGTTTGGATATATGTGCACAGAACAGTGTAATGAATATTTTAGTGATGAACTGACATTAGAAGAAGCACTAAGGGGACCAGAGAAGGAGCAATGGGAACAGGCAGTGAAAGAAGAGCTGAAAAGCTTTGAAGACAACAAAGCATGGGAAGTTGTTGATATTCCTGCAAGTGGCAATATAGTTAAGTGCAAGTGGGTTCTAAAAAAAAAGTGTCATAGTGAAAATAATGTCCGCTATCGAGCCAGACTTGTGGCTAAAGGGTGTAGTCAAAAATATGGTGTGGACTATAGTGAAACATTTTCTCCAGTAGTACGGCATACAACACTTAGGTTATTATTCGCATTATCAGTGCAGTTCAACCTAGAAGTAACACATCTTGATGTGAAAACTGCTTTCTTAAATGGAGATCTGTCTGAGACAATATATATGCAAAAGCCTTTAGGTTATGTCTGTCCAAATAATAAAGTTTTAAAATTGACCAAAGCTATATATGGTCTCAAACAGGCATCTCGTGCATGGCATAAGAAAGTGGATGGTTGCATGTTAGCTAATGGTTATATTAAGTCCCAAATAGAGTCATGTTTATATACAAAATTTGCTGGCAGCAGTAAAACCATCGTGACATTATATGTCGATGATTTCTTTGTATTCTCAAATGATAGAAATGAAACTAGTAATCTTAAGGATATGTTGAATAAGATTTTTGTATTAAAAGACTTGGGAATTGTAAAGGAATGTCTTGGCATGTCAGTTGTATTTGATAAACAAAATAATAATTGTACTGTGACTTTAAGTCAAGAAAAATATATTGATAGATTGTTGACTAAGTTCAATATAGTTGATTGTAACACTGTGAATACTCCAATGGAGGTCAACTTAAAATGTAAGAAGGAAAATGATTGTAGTAATCAAAATCCCTATCAGCAGCTTATCGGGAGCCTAATGTATTTGGTTGTGCTCACACGACCCGATATAGCTTATGCAGTGTCATATTTAAGTCAATTCAATAATTGTAATACTGAACAACAATGGGTTTATGCCAAAAGAATTTTAAGGTATTTGAAAGGGACAAAAGATTTAGGTTTAAAATATAGTAAGGGCAAAAATGCAAACATTGAAGGTTATGTTGATGCAGACTGGTGCAGTGATGTTAATGATAGGAAATCATATTCAGGATTTTGTTATACTTTGTCTGGGTCTGTTATATCTTGGAGTTGTAGTAAGCAAAAATGTATTACACTTTCTAGTACCGAATCTGAATATGTATCCATATCAGAAGCCTGCAAAGAGGCAGTTTATTTGAGAAATTTACAATTTGAACTTACTAAAAGGATGTATAAGATCATTTTATATAATGATAGTATGAGCGCACAGAAATTGTTGTTAAACCCTGTATTCCATAATAAAACGAAGCATATTGATGTCAGATATCATTATTGTAGAGAATTAATTAATGAAAACATTATAAGTGTTAATTATCTATGTACATCAAATATGCCTGCAGATTTGTTTACAAAAAGTCTCGCTGCTGTAAAACATTATAAACATTTGAATACTTTAGGTATTGTTAAAGTGTAATTGTTTCTTTTGTTTATATAGTATCTATATTTTGAGTGGGAGTATTATAAATAGCAAAATATAGATGTACCTACTACTAGCGACATCTTGTACCAGAGTGTCATCAAATGTTGTCTATGAGATTCTTTACTTTTGTCTTTAGAAAATAAAGTTCAGTTCTTTTCCGGTACTCGCTCAGAATTTTTGAAATTAAAAATTGTAATTTATAGAAAACTGAAATATTGACAAGATTATTACTGTTTTTCATGGAACAGGTGGTTAACGAACGGATTTTCCGTGGACAATCTCAATGTCAAGTTCGCGAGTGCGTTGCCGGCCTATTAAGAATTTGTATGACTTATTTGAAGTTAAATACAAACAAGAATATTATTTATTAGTATTTCTTATAGAACAGGTGTTAACGGGCAGGAGCCTTATCTGATGTTAACTGATACCCCCGTTAACGTACACGCTTAATGTCGAAGTGTTCGCGAGTGCGTTGCCGGCCTATTAAGAATTTGTATGACTTATTTGAAGTTAAATACAAACAAGAATATTATTTATTAGTATTTCTTATAGAACAGGGGTAGAACAGGTTTTAACGGGCAGGAGACTTTTCTGATGTTAACTGATACCCCCGTTAACGTACACGGTTAATGTCGAAGGGTTCGTGAGTGTGTTGCCGGCCTTTTAAGAATTTTTATGACTTATGTATTGAAATTTTAAGAAAATTTAAATACAAACAAGATTATTACCAATTACTGTTTTTTATGGAATAGGTGGTAAACGAACAGATTGTCCATGGACAATCTCAATGTCAGCTTTGCGAGTGCGTTGCCGGCCTATTAAGAATTTTTATGACTTTGTTGAAGTTAAATACAAACAAGAATATTATTTATAAGTATTTTTTATAGAACTCAATGTTCGCGAGTGTGTTGCCGGCCTTTTAAGAATTTTTGAAATTAAAATTTAATTTATAGAAAACTGAAATATTAACAAGTGTTAGCGGTAGTTGATTTAGTTCTTAGGGTAGGAAATTAAACACTTCAATGATGACCTAATTCACTATAATTTACTTCACTGATTTTACGTGAACTGTATAACTTCAAACTTGTACGAAGAAAAGGCCCGTGCGCATGTGTCACAACCTCTTTTATCATCACAACTCCCTCGTCCGACGCGACCATCCCACTTCGCGAAAATGGTCGAGTCAATTCGTAACAACTCGTAAACAACCGAACGAATCAAATGAGTAACTATTGCACATGCGCACTTGTAGCAAGATTCTTAAGAATATGTTTTATAAAAATGTTTAGAATTTAATTAAATTAATATTAGAAGCTAACAGTCGGCCTTTCCTGACAATGTTTGCGTCTCGCAAAAAAAAGAATGCTTTGTAACATACAACTCAAATTAGAAACGAAATTTTAACTTTAACTTTTGAATTACATCTATAACTACAGAGAGTTAAATTTAATCCATTGTGACGTTACTAATTATTTATGTTCATTTATTAAGGAATATATGAATTTGTCTCGGTAGACATCCCTACTCATCGGCAAAGAAGACAGGGTGTAGGCCGAGAGAAAAAGCCGGCGTAAAAAACTCTCGGTACTCTTTTAAAATATCAAGTCATCAATTTTATCAATAATTTACAATAGTCTTACTAACTAAATCTATTGTGACCTCTTCACATTCACAATAGTCTTACATAACCAAATCTATTGTGACCTCTTCACATTCACAATAGTCTTACATAACCAAATCTATTGTGACCTCTTCATAGTCACAATAGTGTTACATAATCAAATCTATTGTGACCTCTTCACATTCACAATAGTCTTACATAACCAAATCTATTGTGACCTCTTCACATTCACAATAGTCTTACATAACCAAATCTATTGTGACCTCTTCACATTCACAATAGTGTTACATAACCAAATCTATTGTGACCTCTTCACATTCACAATAGTCTTACATAACCAAATCTATTGTGACCTCTTCACATTCACAATAGTGTTACATAACCAAATCTCTTGTGACCTCTTTACATTCACAATAGTCTTACATAACCAAATCTATTGTGACCTCTTCACATTCACAATAGTCTTACATAACCAAATCTATTGTGACCTCTTCACATTCACAATAGTGTTACATAACCAAATCTCTTGTGACCTCTTTACATTCACAATAGTCTTACATAACCAAATCTATTGTGACCTCTTCACATTCACAATAGTCTTACATAACCAAATCTATTGTGACCTCTTCACATTCACAATAGTGTTACATAACCAAATCTATTGTGACCTCTTCACATTCACAATAGTCTTACATAACCAAATCTATTGTGACCTCTTCACATTCACAATAGTCTTACATAACCAAATCTATTGTGACCTCTTCACATTCACAATAGTGTTACATAACCAAATCTCTTGTGACCTCTTCACATTCACAATAGTCTTACATAACCAAATCTATTGTGACCTCTTCACATTCACAATAGTCTTACATAACCAAATCTATTGTGACCTCTTCACATTCACAATAGTGTTACATAACCAAATCTATTGTGACCTCTTCACATTCACAATAGTCTTACATAACCAAATCTATTGTGACCTCTTCACATTCACAATAGTCTTACATAACCAAATCTATTGTGACCTCTTCATAGTCACAATAGTGTTACATAATCAAATCTATTGTGACCTCTTCACATTCACAATAGTCTTACATAACCAAATCTATTGTGACCTCTTCACATTCACAATAGTCTTACATAACCAAATCTATTGTGACCTCTTCACATTCACAATAGTGTTACATAACCAAATCTCTTGTGACCTCTTCACATTCACAATAGTCTTACATAACCAAATCTATTGTGACCTCTTCATAGTCACAATAGTGTTACATAATCAAATCTATTGTGACCTCTTCACATTCACAATAGTCTTACATAACCAAATCTATTGTGACCTCTTCACATTCACAATAGTCTTACATAACCAAATCTATTGTGACCTCTTCACATTCACAATAGTGTTACATAACCAAATCTCTTGTGACCTCTTTACATTCACAATAGTCTTACATAACCAAATCTCTTGTGACCTCTTCATAGTCACAATAGTGTTACATAACCAAATCTCTTGTGACCTCTTTACATTCACAATAGTCTTACATAACCAAATCTCTTGTGACCTCTTCATAGTCACAATAGTGTTACATAATCAAATCTATTGTGATCCCTTTATGATCCTTTATACAAAAGTGATTTTATCATGTAAAATTGATATTCTAGTCTCGTGTTCAAAACATAAATTTAACAAAAATATATATTAAAATCATAAAAAAAATCTTATCGTAAGCACAACAATTACTTGAAGCACTTTCATTTCTCACAAAATACCTAATTATATGAATAACACCAACTACTACTACAACCCTACTTGTTCTCAGTATTATGTTTCAACAACATATTTCAATTCACTCAAAACTTACTTATTATATTCAGCCATCGCTTTTATTAGGATACTATTACTTCTGGAGATGACGTAAATTTGACATTACTTTATCAAATAATTTGTCAAATACAAACTCATTGGTAACCGATCAAATTGATACAATAATTTCCTTACATTCAATTTCATTACAATATCTTATCAATTCTGTTGAACGATATTTTTATCATCAGACACAAATAAAAGTATTTCATATCCACTACTAAGACAAATAATAAAAAGAAAACTATTGTTAGTGTAAGTCAAGTATTGATTATGCACAGGGAATATATATATGTAGAAAAGTCATATGTAATTTTACTATAAACATACTAGTTTTAATATAAAAATTATAACAGTCTTAACAAGCAAGCTAAATTGTCGACATGAAATAACATCAAAGTTTTAGATTTGTTACTTAAATTGAGACTTTTTTCCGTTCCGCTGTGCCAAAACGCAATTTTGTTGTCATTTGTAATATAATAAACCCAAAGTGAATTACAGTCAAATACGACCCCCACAAAAAACAAGCCATGAACGACTAGGCTCTGCTGAATGTTAACATACTGCAGAGTCCAATTCATCTGAAGTAAATCAAGTTTGTTTATCAGCAGTGCCAACTTTAAGTGCTGGGAGCAATATGTATGTAAAATTAGACTTCGTTTACTAATTTCCCATTCATCACCTTTGCAACCCTTGCTCACTTAAAACCACAAATAGCATCAGCTTTCTAATAGTACCCTCTTGCAAGGTCCAGTGTAATGCAACACCCTTGACTGAAGTATTGTCCACTTATTAATTCGCGGTAGAGGGCAAAGTGCACAGCCTAAGACTTTGATCTTCTTTCAGGCCGTATTACGGGTAAAAACCTGTCGCTTAGCTCTATCTTAATTTCTGTACATGTTTTAAAACCAATCGCTAAACTTATTTGAAGAACCCAGCTACAAATAAGTATCTATATTTTCATTTGTAAAAAAAAACTATAACAATTAATATTAAAAAAAAAAACTATATAAATATTTACCTCGCCTAAAAACCTCTAAAAATGGTTAAATTATTATTATACACAAAAAATATAAATAAATTACTTCTGTAAGAACCTTGTTATAATATTAAAGAGACTTGTAACTTCTAAACATAAAATATTATAGATTTAATTAAGGTAATGGTTAAAATTCATAAAAAAAATTAAAATCAATTATTTCTGTAATAAAAATAAACTTTATAAAATTTTTCAACTCACCCGAGAAGCCCTAAAAATGGTGAAATTATTATTATAAAAAAATTTAAAAGAAATTAGTCCGATAATAACCTTAAGGTCAGTATACAATAATGGTTAAAATTAATAATAAATTAATTCTGTAAAAAAAGTACACTTTATAAAAATATTTATATACATATATATATATATTTAACTCACCTAAAAGGCTCTAAAATGGTAAAATTATTATTAAAAAAAAATAAGTCCTCTACAGCTGTTAAAAATAAAAAATAACGTAAAATGTTCTTAGCGTTAAAAGGAAATCGGACAATTCAAGATCATATCGGCGACTGCCTCACGTATAAGTTCCCCAAAAACGTAAAAATCATGGTTGGCCAAACCTAAAAAAAAAGGTTGTACTCTATCCCCACTAAACAGGCCGTGTGGAGTCGAATGCACTCACTCCTGAAGTGATAGCTCTAACCGTTCCAGAGATAGCTTTCCCAAAACCCTTGCTAATTACTTACTAATCACCACCTTATCAGCTACGAATGCGTCGTTATCTACTTTCCTACATTCACTAACCCGATCTATGGCTCTAAAAGAAAAATAGAATAAACTATGTCTAACCTAACCTAATCTACGGGTCTAAGCAAACAACAATAAACATACCTATCCTACATTAACACCATTATCTATAATAAAATTAGATGTAAGGGTTACATATTTAAATAAAATATTTTTATTCCAGGTATTATTCTTTTATTTATATGTCCAATATATTTCTATACAAATTTACTAGCACCGTATCTGTTGGCGACTCGTAAATATAAATAGAGATAGATTATACGTTAATTTTAGCGACTCTATAATTATAAGATAAATAAGAATATTTTTGGCAGCTCATAAGTAGAAATTAACTATGAGTTATGTTTGATGAGAATATTGTTGATAGCTCATAAGTAAAAATTTAGTATGAGTTATAAGTTAATTAAAATATGTAAATAATTTAAGAATGAAAAATGGTTAATAAATAAACGAATAAAATGCTTCGCCGAACAAAAGGGTCGCATAGCTCTCGTCGCGGTATACCTGCGCAGATGTTTGTAAGCGCAGCTCTCGTCGCGGTATACTGTTCGAGTACTTAAACTCGGCGAGGTCTACGCAAAATTCTCTTTCCTCTTTCCTCTGACTACGAACTGGGACCCACGAATAATCGGCGAAGCAAGAAACAAGATCAAGGCGCAGTTTCATTTCAAGACAACGTCAAACAATTACGCACAATTATTATTATTATTTTTTTTTGAAGAAGGAATCTCGCTGTTGGCCTTAAGGGCCTTTACAGCTCAGTTCGGGCTGTTTTGGCGAGCGTAGCTCGGCCAGAATGGCGTTTTGTCCCGCGACTAGCGCAAGGGCGTCTCCTGTGAGACTCGAACCTCGGCTTGGGCCGTCGCGGGGCGGTCAATCGCCTGAAGGGCAGGACGGAAGCTCACTGGAGTGAGCGAAGTGCGAAGTAAAGGTCCTCGCCTTCCGGTGAAGGCGGTTTTTTACCCTAATCTGTGATTGGCTATTTTTATTATTTTTGGCCGCGCGGGCGGCTTTTAATTTATCGTTTGCTACGGTAATTGGATCATCCGGATCCGTTAGTATGTGTCGAGGCCTCCTACGAGCCTTTTTTGTCGGGAAGGGGTAATAGTTGATGCTATTACGCACCAGCGGATTGGGATGGTGTTTAGCCTTGTCAAAGTGGCGTGTGGACGCCAACTTCATCCATTGGGCTATGGTAGGGAGCTCCAGGTCGTGGTGGAGATCGACGTTTCTCACATAGAAGGGCGCACCGGTCGCGATTCTCATGAATCGCGACTGAAGCACCTGTAGCCGGTGAATATAGGAGGGGGCACAATGCGCAAAGACTACGCTAGCGTATGTCATGCACGGTCGGATGCATGCCTTGTACAGGGTCACCTTGTGTCTGAGAGACATTTGACTCCTTTTATTTAGGAGGAAATGGAGGCGAGAGAGGACAAAATAGGCCTTCTTGCGAACGGTGGCTATGTGCTTACGGAAAGACATGCCGCTATCGAGCGTGACTCCTAGATATTTGACGGACTTTTGCCAAGGGATGGCTTGCCCGTATAGGGTTACCTCTGTCTTGAGGTGAAATTTATCCCTAGCGATAGCACCGGGGTTGCCCCTGGCAAAGAGAAGTGCTACGCTTTTCTCGGGATTTATTTGGAAGCCCCATTTCCGAAACCATTCGCCTAACGACGTGGTAGCGGTCTGGAGTCTGTCCACAATGACACCTCTATCTTTGTGGGTGGTATAGAGAGCGGTGTCATCGGCATAGAGGGCTAGCTCCACATTGGGAGCCCTAGGGATGTCGCCGGTATACAGCGTGAACAGAAGGGGCGAGAGGACCGAGCCCTGAGGGACTCCGGCCATGATGGGGCGAGGAGACGATAGCGTTCCTTCTACGCGATAGCGCATTGAGCGGTCGGACAAGAAGTCGTGTACGATACGCACGAGTCTTAGTGGCACATTAAGGTGGTAGAGCTTGTAAACCAAGCCGTTGTGCCAGACCTTGTCGAAAGCTTTCGCTATGTCGAAGAAGAGTGCACTGCTCCACTAGGTTGACGGCTAAGCACTCGGCTTTTTCGTCGTCGTCGAATGCGTCAGGCAGATTTGGACGCTTGAGAGGGGGCATGGACGCCACCGTGTCGGTTTTAAGGGAACGCGCGAGAGACCAATAGGCCGTGTGCGAAGGTGACAATGTGCTGGTAAGACGGTCCCAGCGTTCGTTTCTAATTTCCCGCATGCGCTCTTTGACTCGGCGCTGCGAGGTGCGGAGTGCTCTGCGGTTTTCGTCGGTCGGGGCTCTGGCGAAGGCGCGAGTCGCCGCGTTCTACGACTCGGCGACCTTGGTCTGAATGTGATTAGTGACCGAGGAGATCGCGTCTAACGCGTGAGCGGACGAGACTAAATTGTCGGGGACATTTGGGAGGGCAGAGGTGTCGGCGGGCTTGAGGGCCTCGTCTAACTTCTCTTCTCTCGAGTGTTAGGGCCGAATTCAAAGTGAACCGGGAAGTGATCCGAGTCTAACTCGTGTAACGTCTCTACGCTTCGCGGCTGTAGTGCCACGTTACGTAAAACCGCTACGTCTATGACGTCCGTTGAGAGAAGGCCGTTGCCTGTTATGCCACGGCGAGTCGGTTGTATGGGGGCAATGACGTTGAAATTGAGCACGTCTATAAGCCTATTGAGGGCTAACCCATTAGGGTTCTGTTTTGAGCTATTCCAGTCCCCGTGTTTGCTATTGAGATCCCCGACTAATAAGACCGAGGGGCCCATCGCAAACAGGGTTCTGAGATCGCTCTCTAGTATGTCCTTGGCGGGAGGGAGGTACACCGACGCGATAATAATCGGCTGATGGCCGGTCATGGCTACGCGCAACACGGTCGGAAGCGAAGTGTGAAGCAGGGGTGCGTGGGTTAAGGCGGTGCCAGCACTACGTCAAACCGTCTTGACAAAACGTACGAAGTCAATCCCCACCGGTATACAAAACCGCGCCGAGGAACTTTGGTTACTGCACGGGCGTATTCAAACGACGTACGGTCTTCTGCCTTTACAGTGCACACGAGCCTCTCTAATACTGTATTGCCGTAGTTTTTACTATTAAAAACACAAGCAATCGCCGTTGAGGATCCGCCTTGCACCCACTTACGCCGACGCCGAAGCAAAGAAAGCGCTGCGCCTAGTCCGGCCTCCCACCAGCGGGTCTCACCGGAGGATGCGCATGTGCGGACCGAGCTGAGGTGTTCAGGCTGTGCCTGGCAGACTCCGGCTCCAGCTATGGAGCGAAAACCGCGTCGCGATGCGTCCGGCCCGCGTGCCAACGTACGCTCCCGCTCTCGCGGTCGAGCCGCGTTACCGCCGCCGCCGTCGTCGTCGCCGCCGAAATCAAGTTCGTCGCGCAACCGGTCCTTGAGTGGCTCTCGCTCGCGTAGCGATCGAGCCCCGGGACCCGGAGACGAAAAACCGGGCGAGAAAGTCGTTTCTAGTAAACAGCTCTCGTCGCGGTATACTGCCGTTCGACACCCTGTCGAACCGGCCCCCCACAACCCCGCCCCCGCAGTGTTTACTACAGCGGGCCTTTCAGACAGTTCCACACAGATTCACGCAGACCCCGAGGTCACAGGTGACTCGCGCCCGGCTGGCGCTCGAGCCCCCCTCGCGGTACATAGTGAAAGTGGTAGTGAAAGTGCAGTTTTCATCGAACAAAGTGGTGGTGAACAGTCGCAGCTCTCGTCGCGGTATACGGACGACGAGAGTACCTATACGGCTACCCCGCACCGACCTCACCCCTCGACATCGATGGCGCCACCGGACTCAGGAATGCACCTAACAACAAATGTGAGTACCGGTGTTGTTTTTCATCACGGCGAGGATCATAGCCACGCTCACGGGCACGACCCTGAAGAGCTGTTGGCCTACCTAGAAGGCGACCTGCGGCCATTGCAGCCCGTCTCACCTCGCGCCGGCTATGAGTTGGATGCGCTTTTTGTTGCGCAAACAATCATAGGCCGGTTCGCTACAGACGGGCTCGCACGCGCTATGTGCGAGTACCTAGCGCAGACCCGCAGGCGCCTTCTAAGTGAAGGCCTAATGACTTCGCCACTTTCAAGTGACGAACATGACGCGCTTGCCGAGGCAAGACGCGTACAATTACGCCGCCCGCCGCCGCGCGACGCCGATGAGGACGCCGCCGGGTCGGCACCCAAGCGTGTCTGTGCGCAGACCACGCCACCTGGTGTCAAATTTATGACACCTATAACACAAGTACAACCGGCGCCGCTCTCGCAGCGAGACCCGCGCCGCCGGCGCCTAACGGACATGCCCACGGACACGGCGCCTACCGCGGCGCCCCCCGCACCCCCCGCGCCCCGCGCGGCCCTTGCGACGGCTCTTCCGACGCCGCAAGATGCGGCGAGCAATAATACGGACAATACAGCGGCCTCTTACGCCGCAACGACCGCCTCGCCGGCAGTAGCCCGCCGGCCCCCCCTTGCACCCCTGCCCCCCGCGCCTCCAAAGCCCAAGTATCCGCCGTTTGTCATTGAGTCTCTCCCTGACTGGACAACGCACGTCAGGGAGATGAAGCGGCGGCTTGGGCGCACAATTAATGCGCGCGCATTCGGGCAGGGGTTAAAAATCCTGCCTCAAGACGAGGAGGAGTACCGTTTGGTGCAGCGGTACCTAGGGGAGTTAGAGAGTAGCGGCGTAAAAGTCGTCTACTTCTCATACTCCCTACCAGCGGAGCGGCAGCTGAAGGTGGCGCTACGAGGCATTCCGGCGGACACGGAGCCCGAGGCCATCTTGTCGGAGCTGCGCGACCTAGGGTTCGAGCCGGAGCACGCTCAGCCCATACGTGCCAGAAGGGGCAGGCCGGGGTGCATATTTTTAATTATCCTGCGCCGCACCCCCGACCTCACCCCCGCTATATACAACATAAAGGAGCTGTTGTGTATACCGGGGGTCACCATTGAATCTTGGCGGGGCAAAAGGGGCCCCGCTCAGTGCCACCGCTGCCAAGGATTTAGGCACTCCTCGCACCAATGCCACCGGGCCTTAGCCTGTGTGCGGTGCGGGGAGGAACACCACTCCGCCGACTGCCCCCTACCAAAGGGGGCCACGCCGAAATGCGCCAACTGCAAGGGGGCGCATACGGCTAACCACAGCACGTGTCCGGTGCTGAAGGAGGAGGCGCGCAATAAGCGCGCAGGCACGGTGGCGCACACCACAGGGGGCAAGGGTGCCGCGGACGCGCGCGGTGCGCATGATGCGCGCGGTGCGCGCGGTACGCGTGGCGCTCGCGCTGCGGGACCCGCGGCGCCGCGTTCAAAGGGAGGAGAGCCGCGCATGCATGCGCAGGCTGAACGGCGCGCCCATGAGCAGCGCGCCGCACACCCGCAGGATGCGGAATTAATTTCGTACCCTGCGGAGCCTCCCAGAGGTCAACGCAGGCGCCCCCGAGGTAGAAGAGGCCGGGGGGGGTTACAACCCCCCGCCCCCCCGCGCGCGGAAAATTCCGCGCACTTCGCGGAGGGCCCCAGTAGGGCCGCTCCTGACTCCGCTCCAGCCGCTGGAGCCTCCAGGACCGCCGGACAGCGCGCCGCACGCCCCCGCAGCGGGGGCCCTCTGAGGGGCCAGATGTTCCTCAGCGAGGCGGCGATTGCTGAGGCGGTCGACAGGGCGGTCAACTCATTGTTGAGCGCCCTCTACCCGACTCCGCCTGCCCCGACCCATGGAGGACGCCGGCCGCGCAGTCGAGGCGTAAGACACACACACCAACAACAATGATCTTACGCCTCCTACACTGGAACGCCGAGGGCCTTAGGGGGAAAGGTCCCTACCTGCGCAACATCCTACGTACACATAACGTAGATGTTGCGCTCATTTCAGAGACACACCTGCGCCCCACCGACCGCCTGAGTGCTGCGGGCTACTTCGTTTACCGCGAAGAGCATCAGGCGATCAACGGGGCGCCCATGCGCGGCCTGGCAGTGCTGGTTAGAAGGAGCATTCCTCACCGCGCTATCCAGGCCGTCAACCTGACTGGCATCCTGACGCTGGGGGTAGAGCTGGAATTGGGCGGTCAGCCCACAGACGTGTTGGCCGCCTACGCTCCCCCCGGCGCAAATTTCATTGAAGCCGAGCTGGAGGCAGCTCTCAGCGCGAAGCCGACGATCATCGCGGGTGACTGGAATGCCAAACACATCAACTGGCATTCCCAAGTCACGAACGCGCGAGGTCGTCGCCTCTTGCACCACGCCGAAGAGCGCGGCTACCTGGTGTGCGGACCTGACTCCGCCACCCACTTTCCTAGGATAGCCGCCCACAGGCCGGACATCATCGATCTGGTGGTGCACAACCGGCCTGACCTCCACCTAGCGCAGGAGGTCCTGATGGACGAATACCAGTCGGACCACCAGCCGGTGCTGTGCCTCATCGCGGGGGCTCCATCCCCGCCCGCACGCACCCGGAAGGTCACCGACTGGAACACCTTTGAGTCCATCATGGAAGACACCCCTGCGCCCGGCCCACCGGATTCGACAGGCGCCGTTGACGACATGGCGGAGTCCATGACGCGGCAACTCCAGGCAGCTCTGGCGGCAGCGACCTCAACGCGCACGCCGGAGATCACCTGCCAGGACCTTGCACCCTATGTGCAAAGGCTGATTCAGCGCAAGCGCGCGCTCAGGAGGCAATGGCAGCGCAACCGCTGCCCCGCGCTCAAAACGCAGCTGAATCGCCTCGCCGAACGTGTCAAGGCCGAGCTGGTCTCACACGAACGGCGCACATGGGAGCGCACACTGGGAGAGGCCACCACAGAGCCTACCCGCCTCTACCAACTTTGCCGCCGTCTCTACAGGACTCCAGAGCCGAAGCGTCCCCTTCGCGACAGCAACGGCGCCATCACTTACGATGACACAGATCGGGCCGAAATATTCGCCGAACACCTCCAGCGTCAGTTCTCGCCGAACCCCGCGACGTCCCCTACGCGCGTGGCAGAGGTGGTGAACGCTGTCGAGGCGTGGTTGACGTGCCCGATCTCTACCGACGAAGCCCAGATCTTCTTCTCGCCGTCACAAGTGCGGAAGAGGATCTCAAGACTGCGACCCAGGAAGGCGCCGGGACCGGATGGCATCACCCACGAGGCGCTGCGCCATCTGCCCATGAGGTGGATAGTTGCGCTGTCGCGCCTCTTCACGGGTATCCTCCGGTACACGCACTTCCCTAGATCTTGGAAAGAGGGCAAGGTGATCCTAATATCGAAGCCCGGGAAGGACTCTTCCCGACCCGAGAGCTATCGACCCATCACCCTGCTCTCGACGCAGTCGAAACTGTTCGAGTGGCTGTTGCTGCAGAGGATCGAACAATACCTGCAGCCGAGGCCCGAACAGTTCGGCTTCCGCGGCGAGCACAGCACGACGCTGCAGCTGACGAGGGTGCTCTTCACTGCAGCCTCGGCCCTCAACAAAAAGGAGGGGGCCGCCGCCGTTATGCTGGACATGGCGAAGGCCTTTGACCGTGTCTGGCACGACGGCCTCGTGCTGAAGCTCATCGAGTCTCCACTGCCCCGCCGAATGGTCGCCGTGCTCCGCGCCTTTCTCACCGAGCGCACGTTCTTCGTTGCGACGGGAGAGGCCGCGTCGAGACCGCGACCCATCACGGCGGGCGTCCCGCAAGGTAGCGTGTTATCGCCCTTGCTCTACACCACGTACACCGACGACGTTCCGTGCCCCGAGGGGTGCACACTCGCCCTCTACGCCGACGACACGGCGTACGTGGCGTCATCGCTGAGGGCCTCGCACGCTGCCCAAAAACTCCAACGCGCTCTGGACCTCCTGCCAGAGTGGCTGGACAAGTGGAGACTCGCCGCCAACCCGGACAAGACTCAGGCCATTGTCTTCGGCCGGGGTAGGTTGCCACCACCCCTACGCTTCCTGGATCGAGACGTGCCGTGGAAGACGCCGGTCACCTATCTAGGGGTCACCATAGACCGGGGTCTGACCATGACGCCCCACATCTCCAGGGCTGTAGGGAGAGCCAAGTGGGCGGCGCATACGCTTCGCCCACTGATCACAGGCAACCTACCTCTCCGCACCAAGCTCGCGCTACATAAATTGTATGTGCGCCCTCACCTCACGTACGCGGCACCGGCGTGGTTCTCCTATGCCAAGGAGACCAACCGCCGAAGACTGCGCACCGTACAAAACACCGTCTTACGGTGCGCTGTACATGCACCACGCTACGTGAGGAACGCCACCATAGCGCGAGACTTGCGGATGGAGTCGATCGACGAGTTCGTCGCACGGCTCGCGATGAGGATGTTTGATCGAGCAGACGCCTCTCAACATCCTCACCTCCACAACATCGCGCCGTGGCACTCCAGGCCGCCCGACCAATACAAGTACCCGCGTGAGCTCTTCTCCGCGGGTTCCGACGACACCAGGGCAACAAACGCGGCCTCGACCGCTGGTCGCCTCGCTGGGCCTCCCCCGGGTCAACCGGGGGTCTCACCCGGCGGTGCTTGACCGCGAGCCGCGCTAGCTGCCCGATACCACCGATCATGACACCAGGGCCAAGTCGAGACTACTCCTTGGCCCCCTCCTCATCACCCGGACTTGACACTTCGGACACGACCCCATCGGCTGCGCGCAGCGGGTAGAGACTGAGTCTCCCCGCGCGCCTGCAGCCCCCACCAAGGGCTATATGCCCGCCCCCGTACCGCCCTGTATCAGCAGGGCGCGAACAGAAACACCACTTGAAGGGGGCATACGCCCCGAACAAGACAAAACACCCCCCTCGCGAGGGAGGGTGTAACAATAACTACGCGAATTTCAAACGACATAAACGTAACGACGACTTAAACGTAATATCCCGTGCAGGCCCGAGTACCTGAGGTGTCGTAGGGATTGGCAACAATAGCGGTACGTACGAAGTCAATCCCCACCGGTATTCAAAGCCGCGCCGAGGAACTTTGGTTACTGCACGGGTGTTTTCAAACGAACACATAAACGTATTATCCCGTGCAGGCTTGAGTCTCTGAGGCGTCGTGGAGGTTGGCATTCAACAAGTGGTCCTTCGAGCCGGATTCTGCACCGATTGTCATCAAGAAGTGAATATTGCGAAAGGAAAATGCCAGTCACAAGGTCACAGAACGGGATGCAGCGAGGGGAATCGACGTTAACTGCTACCTCCGCTACTACGTCCGAAGCCACTCGGATTACAAGCGGAGAGATAACGATAGAGCAGTCCACGTCGACGAGCGCAGCCATCCAGCCAGATCAAGCATTGACTCTGGCACCAGCGGGTTCCACCCGGCGGGCCGCATCGAGAGCCGTATCCAAAGCCAGCTCAAGAAGACAAGCCGAGGCCAGAGAAGAGCTGGCTCGCTGCGAGCTCCGGGAAGCGCAGGCAGCAGCACGCCTGGCCAGAATACGGTTAGAAGCAGCAACGGAAGAGAAAGACTCCGTTATAGAAGATGTCAGTGATAACCATAATGAAAAGGTTAAAAACTGGATGCGCACATCGGCACAAAGGCCAGAAGAATTAGAAACAAAAAGCGACATTCAAGCAATAGCTGACGCAATAAAGGAAGCCATGACGACACATGTAGCGCCGCAACCGAAGTACATTCAAGAGCTGCCAATATTTGAAGGGGACAGCTCCGAATGGACGGCGTTCCGGGTCGTATACGAAGACACTTCTCCGATGTTCACTGGCATTCAGAATATGGCGCGGCTACGTAAAGCGATTTAAGGCACGGCGAGAGAAAGCATGCAGAGAGCCTCTTGTACTCAGAGGCAATGCCAGAAGAAGTAATTAACGCTTTACGCCGAAGATTTGGTAGACCGGACGCGCTGGTGTTAGCTGAACTGGAGAAATTAATGGCGCTTCCTAGAACGACGGAAAATCCGAGGGACATATGCGTATTCGCTAGCCAAATCAACAATAGCGTGGCCGCCATAAAGGGATTGAAGAGACCGCAATACCTCTACTCACCCGAAATCGTGAAACTTATAATAGAGAAGATGCCTCCAATACTTAGATTCAGGTGGTACGATTTCACGGCTGCGAGGGAAGAGGAATCATTCTCTGATATCCAAACAATAAGCAACTTCCTCAATTCAGAAGCGGATAAATGCGGCGCATTCGCGGCACTCGAAGACAACAAAAGTGTACGACCGAGCGCAGTGATAAGAAGGCCAGTGAAGCAAGCTACTTATAATGTCGCTGAAAGGAGTACACCAGAAGAAATCAAGTGCCCAGACTGTGAAGGCACCCATAAACTCAAAGACTGTGAAAGATTCCTGAAGGCGGCAGTCAACGAGAGATGGGAAACAGTTAAGAGGCTTAAGGTCTGCTTCAAGTGCCTCACTGGGAAGCACCGAAAGGAAACATGCCGAAGACCACCGTGCAAGATTTGTCGAAGATGGCACCATAGCCTATTACACGTGACGTCGGAAAGCGAACGATGTCACGATGAGGTAGCGCCCGAGACGGCGACGGTCAACACAATAAGCACACCGAAAGCTATTCTAAAGATGCTTAAGGTGGAGATATATTGACCGGCTGGGAGCAAACAAGTACTGGCGCTGCTAGATGAAGGCTCAACGGTTACACTGCTTGATGAAAACGTGGCTTCGAGCATCGGCATCCAAGGCCCTCGCGAAATCCTTAACATAGAAACTATCGGCGGAGGGCAAATGCAAAACCATAACTCCATGATTTTAGATATCGAAGTGAAAGGGATCAAGCAAAGCGAGAAGTGCATACTCAAACGGGCAAGAACTATCAAGGAGCTCAAATTGACCCCACAACTCATAGATAAATCCCGGCTAAAGAAGTATCATCACTTGCGGGGTTTACTACAAGAGGTGTGCTATGAAGCTGAGGCGCCGAAGCTGCTCATTGGCCAAGACAATTGGGAATACATTGTCTCGTTACAAATACGACGTGGGAAGCCAGGGCAGCCGGTGGCGTCACGAACAAAGTTAGGATGGGTTCTTCACGGTTCCGACAGCAGCGGCGTGTCACCGATCAATTATGTGAACACATGTGCACACGCAAGCGTCGTCGATAAAACAGATCAGCTGGTGAGGGAACAGTATTGAGTCCTTGGGGGTTCAGCCGAAGAGGCCTTCAACGGATATAGAACAGCGAGCGCTTGAAATATTGGATAGAACCAGTCGACAATTGGAAGATGGCAGATACGAGGTCGGACTATTGTGGAAAACGGACGACATACAACTTCCAAACAATTACGCAGCAGCTTTCAACAGATTTCAAGGAATAGAAAAAAAACTGCGTAAGGACGCTAAATTAAAAAATGAATATAGCGCGCAGATAGAGAATCTGTTGAAAAGTAACTACGCTGAAGAAGCACCAGATGACTGCACATCCAACAAAAAGTGGTACCTGCCTCATTTTCCAGTGGTTCACCCCCTTAAAAAGAAGCTGAGAATTGTCTTCGACGCCGCGGCTAAATACAATGGAGTCAGCCTCAACGACGTTCTGCTGACCGGTCCGGACTTACTGCAGTCAATATTTGGAGTGCTACTTCGCTTCCGTCAAGGTCCCGCAGCGGTAGCGGCCGATATAAAAGAAATGTTTCTGCAGGTGAAAATATCTGCAGAAGATAGAGACAGTCTCAGGTTCCTATGGCGGAAAGACAAGGAAGCGCCAGTGAAGGAATATAGAATGTCATCGGTGATTTTTGGAGCTGCGTCGTCGCCTTGCACCGCGATTTATATAAAAAAAACAAGAATGCAAAGGCCTTCATACATAAATATCCGGAAGCGGCGCAAGCAATAGAGCGGAATCACTATTTGCTATCACTATATCACTATATGGATGACTATTTGGAAAGTTTCCATAGTATTGACGATTGCAAACGAGTAATGCAGCAAGTTGACTTCATTCACAAGAAGGCGCACTTCGAGCTACGAGGATGGGCGTCGAATAAAAAATAAATCGTAGATGCCGGCGGCAAACAGGAAGTGCACCTAGGGGAAAACGAAGAAAAGACCCTGGGACTGAGATGGCTGACGTCAGAGGATTGTCTTGGATTTAGAAGCCAGTTTAGAAGAATCCCTGACGAGGTGGCACGAGGCATGCAGACTCCAACAAAACGAGAAGTCACGGGAGCTGTGATGTCTACCTTCGACCCACTCGGACTGCTGTCACCCATTCTCATCCAAAAGATATGGCGCAGTGGTGTTGGATGGGATAACCAAATAACTGAAGATGATACCGAGGCTTGGAAAAGCTACCTAGAGCATATCAGTAGAATACAAGACATCCGGCTGCCGCGATACATGTCACTATTCTGCACTGAGGGGGAGCTGCATACTTTCACTGACGCGAGCGAGACAACGTATGCAGCCGCAGTATACTGGCGAACCGGAGATAAAGGAAAATACTTAATAAACCTCGTCGCAGCCAAGTCGCGAGTAACGCCTTTAAAACCAGTCTCTATGCCGAGACTTGAACTACAGGCAGCTCTGTTAGGTAGTAGACTAGCAGATTCAGTGGCAAGAGAGCTCGACCTACAAGTTACAAAGAAAACCTTTTGGTCGGATTCAAGTGTGGTCCTGTCCTGGATAAAGGCAGATCCCAGAACATTTAAGACCTTCGTAGCGCATCGAATTGCGGAGATAGAGGATCTGACGAATGCACAGGACTGGAGGTGGGTGTCAACAGCGGAGAATCCTGCCGACGATGCAACCAGAAGTCCACCCGAAGAGTTTAATGCGGAACATCGATGGTTCAAGGGTCCAGATTTCCTGTCGAAAGGCGAAACAGAATGGCCAGCTCCACGAAGCTTTAAAAAGGAAAAATGCGAGGAAGACAGAACGACGGAACAGGTCAATACAATTCACCACAGCGAAGTAACACCGGTTCCTGAAAACTGTTCATCGTGGACGAAATTGTGGAGATCCACTGCCAGGGTACTACAATTCATCAATCTGTCTAAAGAAAAGAGGCCGTCGAACCACGAACGCTGCAATAAAACTGCAAAAATGAGGCGACACTTCCTTCCATTAGATGAAACGCATCTACTGAGAGCGGAGGAGGTTCTAATCGCCCAGTGTCAGAAACGCAGTTTCGACCAAGATATCAAAAACCTTAAACAAGGGCGCAAGACAGATAATAGAAGCCAATTGAACAGGCTAGATGTCACTATGAAAGACCAATTCATAAGACTTCAAGGCAGAGTAAGGAACGTAGCGGGCGTTGACAACAACTATTTAACGCCCATAGTACTGGATGGCAGGAGCGCTATCAGGCGATTGATTATCAAACACTATCATGAAAAGTTCAACCATGGTAATCAAGCCACGGTAATGAACGAAATCCGCCAAAAATACTGGATGTTGGGTTTGAGATCAGTACTGCGCAGTATATAGCAAAACTGCCAACATTGTAAGCTAAAAAAAGGTAAACCAGCGGAATATCCGGCGGGCGACTTACCTCAAGAAAGACTCCGACATGGTGAGCCCCCCTTCACGTGAACAGGTGTAGACTACTTCGGTCCAATGCTCGTGGCGATTGGCAGACGAAGAGAGAAGAGATGGGGAGCCTTGTTTACCTGCCTGACCACGAGGGCAGTACACATCGAAATAGCGCCCAGCCTGACGACGGACTCTACAATAATGGCGTTAAGGAGATTCGCCTCACGAAGAGGAATGCCAAAAGTAATTTATTCCGATAATGGAACTAATTTCGTTAAGGCTAATAAATAACTCCAAACCGCCATTGAAGGGCTTAAAAGAGAGGAAATCGTCACGGAAGCGGAGAAGGTTGGCATAAAGTGGAAATTTATTCCTATAACTAACCTCGCTGACAATTTAGAAGAGGAGGCGCTAACCCCAAATCACTTCCTCATTGAACGATCCAGTGGAGCTGCGCGCGTAGGGCATTTTCCTGATGCGAAGCTAGTGGGCAGAGAAGATTGGAAGACCGTCCAACGACTCTCTGATCACTTTTGGAGGAGATGGCTGCGAGAGTACTTGCACACGCTACTGCCCAGGAAAATGACAGGACGACGGGAAGGTGAGCAGCTACAACCAGGCGACGTGGTTCTTATCGTGGACCGCACGCTACCACGATGCACGTGGCCGAGGGGCATTATCAAAATTACGTACCCCGGGCCCGACGGAAGAACCAGGATCGTGGACGTCACAACCAAAGGTGGAGTGCTACGAAGACCATCGTCGAGGATAGTGATCTTGGTGCCTGCGAAGTTGCCGTGCAGGAACGACGGTGCTACGCACGAGGGGGAGAATGATGGCGACTCGTAAATATAAATAGAGATAGATTATACGTTAGTTTTAGCGACTCTATAATTATAAGATAAATAAGAATATTTTTGGAACTCATAAGTAGAAATTAACTATGAGTTATGTTTGATGAGAATATTGTTGATAGCTCATAAGTAAAAATTAAGTATGAGTTATAAGTTAATTAAAATATGTAAATAATTTAAGAATGAAAAATGGTTAATAAATAAACGAATAAAATGCTTCGCCGAACAAAAGGGTCGCATAGCTCTCGTCGCGGTATACTGTTCGAGTACTTAAGCTCGGCGAGATCTACGCAAAATTCTCTTTCCTCTTTCCTCTGACTACGAACTGGGACCCACGAATAATCGGCGAAGCAAGAAACAAGATCAACAAAGAGCAAACAAGCAAGAAGGCGCAGTTTCATTTCAAGACAACGTCAAACAATTACGCACTAGCAGGGGTGCGTGGGTTAAGGCGGTGCCAGCACTACGTCAAACCGTCTTGACAAAACGTACGGAGTCAATCCCCACCGGTATACAAAACCGAACTTTGGTTACTGCACGGGCGTATTCAAACGACATAAACGTAACGACGACTTAAACGTAATATCCCATGCAGGCCCGAGTACCTGAGGTGTCGTAGGGATTGGCAACAATAGCGGTACGTACGAAGTCAATCCCCACCGGTATACAAAACCGCGCCGAGGAACTTTGGTTACTGCACGGGCGTATTCAAACGACATAAACGTAACGACGACTTAAACATAATATCCCATGCAGGCCCGAGTACCTGAGGTGTCGTAGGGATTGGCAACAATAGCGGTACGTACGAAGTCAATCCCCACCGGTATACAAAGCCGCGCCGAGGAACTTTGGTTACTGCACGGGTGTTTTCAAACGAACACATAAACGTATTATCCCGTGCATGCTCGAGTCTCTGAGGTGTCGTGGAGGTTGGCATTCAACAGTATCATTGATCTCTGAGTCACACGTAAAATTTCTAAGGAAGTCTTCTAATCTCATCCCCCTGAACTTGTAATATATGTATACCAAACAGTACTCTCTGCACACCGCCGATAGGTAATCCTGAACCGTAAGGCTATTGTATCTCCACATGCAACAATTCCTTCTTAAAAATCCTTCTATTGCTTCAATAGGTTTACGTCCAAACGAATCAAAGTATTCCCCAACTCTTTCAACGTTTATATGAATAGCCACCCAATGAGACCCCGGCTGTGAATCAGGGTCAAGATTGCATATGATAAGTGCTGGCACCTGAGCATACATCGGCAATCGATTTGAAGGATATACGTTGCTCTGGAGGCTGGGATGTATTCTACGAAGACTCATTTGCACTTCTAGTGTGTTCATACTTTAATATGCGTTTACTCCCCTACTCTTTCACTCTTTTACTGACTACATTTATTACTATCAATTCATATTTGTACCAATGTATTTAAACACACATAATATGATCTCAACATATGTAATGAGTCTCTTTGTAAAAAAAGTAATGAAGGTAAATAAAAACCATGTCATATTCGATTACATTATATTTTATTATTCTTAATATCATAATAATTACATAAGTGATTGCTTAACTACTATAATCCACACATACATTTCTGTTCTTATCTATTTCTATAATATTTGAAAACTCTGCGTAAACTACACAGTTAATTGTTTCAGGCAATGCGCTCTCGAATCTTACTTCCATTCTTACACTACCATGGCGTACAAGATTCCAATGCACATTAGAGTTAGCCGACAAGTCAGGTGTTAAATCAAAAGCTAGTAAACAGTACCCATTTGAATATTGCTCCTTCGATATTCCATTACCTTCGTTAAGAAAATGTATACCGGTGCCTGAGTACAGGGTGTGGTATGCGCTAGTAAATACATCGTTTGGAAATGATGGTTGTAACGCTTTTGAAGGTATCTGTTGACCATCTATATATAGGCTAAATGAGCAAATACCAAAATTTTCAAAGTTGAAAGGATTTTTACCATAACTACCGTTGCATGTCAATGTCATGGTCAAAAATGTATGCATTACAGGTAGATGATAAAATTATTACTAAGGCGAAGGGTGTTAACAAATGTGTCACTAAAAAATTAACGTTGGATAATTATAAGTCGTGTTTGTTTAATAAAAACGTACAGCATTGTAAAATGTATCGGTTTAGATCATTAAAACATACAATTTTTACACATGAAATAAATAAGGTGTGTTTATCTTTTACTGACACTAAGCGGTACATTTTACGAAACAAAATCGATACATTACCTATAGGTCATTACCAAATCAATAGTATGTAATTAAGTTAATCATTATTGTAAATATAACAAATTGTAAATTTTTATGTAAATTTAATTTGTTTTGTACATGTATAATGTATAAACGTGTACATTAATATTGTGATATAACACTTACATTTTTTATATATATCATATAAATAAATTGTTTTTAAAATACCAACTTAATTTTATCCCTTTCCCTGAAGAAGTCAAAAAATAATGATTCATTTTATTCATCCCTTTCCTGCTACGGACCTAGTGGGTGTGGAAAATCTAACTTTGTTGTAAATTTCATTATGCATAAAAGTAGTATATGTAATTTTTTTAGAAGGCGAATCTAAAACTATATCAATATTGAAAGATTGGTTAACATTTGACTGAGCGTGATATGAGCGTTTATAATGTTGGAACGTTTACATCGGTTACTCAAAAACTAGTCGATTGATTTAAAAAAATTACACTGTTAGATAGAAAATTGAACGGCAAATCTAAAACTATATCAATATTGAAGATTGGTTAACATTTGACTGAGATATGAGCGTTTATAATGTTGGAACATTTACATCGATTACTCAAAAACTAGTCGATTTAATTTAAAAAAAATACACCGTTAGATAGAAAATTGAACGGCAAATCTAAAACTATATCAATATTGAATATTGGTTAACATTTGACTGAGATATGACCGTTTATAATGTTGGAACATTTACATCGATAACTCGAAACAAATTACACCATTAGATAGGAAATTGAATGGCGAACAGGTTAGGTTTGGTTCGGTTAGGTTGGGTGACCTTTTTTTTATGAGATATGAGCGTTTATAATGTTGGAACGTTTACATCGATTACTCAAAAACTAGTTTATTTATTTAAAAAAAATTACACCGTTAGATAGAAAATTGAACGGCAAATCTAAAACTATATCAATATTGAAGATTGGTTAACATTTGACTGAGATATGAGCGTTTATAATTTTGGAACATTTACATCGATTACTCAAAAACTAGTCGATTTAATTTAAAAAAATTACACCGTTAGATATAACTTAATTTAACTTAAACTGTGGATAAAAATTTAAATTAAACTTGACTGAAAGATCTTTGATGTTTCATGACGCGATGTAACACGGAGCTTATTTATTTATTAAACAAACCGCCAATTAATGTATTTACAAAACAATAAGTCTGCATCTAAAACGGTGAGTTTCCTAAACGTCTAGATGCCTCGATACCGAGCTTTGTCATGAAGCGTACGGCCCATGAGGTTAGTTAAGCCCTGACTGCTCACCGACGGATATTTTGCTCTCTATATATATATCTATATGTATGTCTCCGATCAAGGGTTGCAACGCCTCTAGATTATTTTAGGATGCCATTATTCTTATTCTTAAGAAGTCAGGAAATAGTTTAGGCAACCAAATATAAACTTGAGATTCGATGATGACGATACTGCCATTGTAGATGTCTGAAATAATCTGTGGTGATTCTTAGGTGATTCGAGTAAGCCTTTTTTTGCAAACAAGGGATTAACGGGCAAGAGGCTCATCTGATGTTAAATGGTACATCATGGCCACTCACATTGCCAGAAGTCTCGCAAGTGCGTTTCCGATCTTTTAAGAATTGGTACGCTCTTTTCAGCAGCTTTTTGGCAGCTGTTTCCACATTGTGGTGGTGCGCGGCAAATTGTCTTAATAAACGCTCAGTTCTGGAACGGCGTTGTTGCAAACGTCTTGTTTTGTCAAAGTCCGAAACAGGCAGAGAAAATTATTGTAATTTTATAAAACATACAAGTTCATCCGTTCGTCCTAATCCCACGAAGACAATGGAGGCATTATTCAGCGGCGATAAAGCATCTTTTATTCAGGGACACGCAACAGGCCAAAATCCGCGAAACCTTGTTAATATTAAATGCAATCAACTAAATGAATTGCACACAACATTTGTCAAGTTTTCATGCGAAAATTGAAATAAAAAAATCAGAAAGGCGCGGTAAACTCGGCTTGAGGCTTTTAAGTACGATTATTTATTCTGTGGGTTTATGGCGCGCACTTTATTTGACTCCATGTCTCACGTAAATCAAAAGCATACGCTCGCAGATCGTGTGATGTATTTTAATTATAATAATTTTGTGCTGTTATTAATAAACAATCATGGCAGCATGCTTAAGTTCCACAGTAAAGTTCAAAGTTCATGAACTATAATTTCCGTATCAAATGCCTTGACTCAGAATTATCTTCAGCGAGCTGCGCCGGCAATGATTTTTATCTTTCTTCGCAATTATTTATTAGGTCTTCGGTCTTGATATGGGTAGGGCGTTAAGCAAGATTTCTGACCACTTTCATGTTTATAAAGACACGAAACATGGTTGATTTTCTTTGGGGAAATGAGAAAAGAATAGTTGGAATAAGAACCTAGGACCCCCATTATACGCCATACCACGCCATTAACCACCACGGCAAAGTGATCAAAAACTATTTACTTAAGACTAATATGGCAAAATTTACATTTACGATAAATATTTTATTTTTTTCTGTCTGTTTATATTATAAAATGTCATTTCTCCCGGGACATTTAAATTGTCTTTTGATGTCGAAAGTCGACCTAATTTCACCATTTCATGCATTTTTGTCCATTTCCAAAGTTATTAGATCAGCCCTTGATCGTTTTTTCTTACATTTTGTTTCCTCTGTCAATATTAACAAACAAAGTGCGTCTTCATGTACAACACTAAAGTTTATGTTTTGGTTGATCGGATAGACCATTGTCGAGACATATAATAATTATAATGCGTTTATCAAAATTAAAAAAAAACCACATGCAGACCATTGCAATGTCTCATGGACAATGCAGCCTTTCCACTATAACCGCCAGCATGCCTTCAGGGCTGGAGTCCACACCTGCACAACCACACATTGTAGACGTACTGCAACGTCAACGTCATAGGTCAATGTAATTATAACTATATAGATACACTTATTGATTATGTAATACATTGGCCACACAATTTTGTTAGTTGTGCGTAAGGTTATTGTATACGAATAAAAATAGCAGTTTGTTTAATTTGGCAATTTAAATAAAGTAATGTGAAATTTATTCTCATGTCATTCATGGACCATTAATGTTTCTTCATCTCCGTTCCCGCCACAAATGCTCAGCACAAACCATAGTGCATCGTATAATAGATTATATTGGTGTTTTAACAAAAACCACTTTCAAAATATTACTATATTATAGACGTTTGGCCGAAGCAACGTGCATTTATACAAATAAACGTATCAATGCTTAAACGTCTTAAGCATGGTATATTCAGTTTGATGGGTTTACGAAAATCTAATTATATTTATATACTGTACATATATACACCAATATACGACACTTTTATTTAGTATCCCTCCCGATGTTAATTGAAATGCGGCCTATCTGAGAGCCTGTCCGTCCAGAAGTTGCCTATTTAAGTTTACTCTTTAGAAAATATTGAAAGAGTCAAAGACTTCCACTTCTACGCTGTTTCACAATGCGACCATCGCAATCGTGATTGCGGCACTTGGGGATGTACACAAGGCTGTACAAGGGCTGATTCTAGTAGTCGTAGTTTCAAAGTGAATTTATAAAATACGGAAATAAGGATTTCCGAATAACGATACATTGCATATTGGTGAGAACGGCGCCGTAGGCCTGATGCGGGTTTTGTTCGTCGGTTATACGCCCACGCCTAAATTTCCCTGGTCCAAATTGCAAGTTTCCAATCACGCGCTCCTAAATTGCGTGTCTTAGCGATCGTTGCTTGTCACTATTTGATGTGAGCAGAAATGAGCTTTTGTATTTGGGGTGGGAACTCAGTGGTAACATCTCGCCGCGACTTTATAAAATACAATTAAGTTTTGTTTGTTTACTCAAGATCTCCTTGGTAGGTAATATATTCTGTATTATGTAATACTATGTAGTTATTACACTCCTCTCCTTTCTCCTCCGAATCGAGATGTAGGACATCTTAATTCGTTGGCAAATCCATTTAAATATGCAAGAAAATGACAGCTTTTAACAATAATTTAACTCTCTGTTTATCAGTTTCCTTAATACCAAACTGTTAAAAAATCAGTAATTTAAAACATATTACATAATTAATTGTAGTAATCAGTCATCTAGTGAAAAAGTATAAATAATAAATGTTATGATGTGATTAAAACGAAGCAACATGATTTAAGAGATTCTGTTAATTATACTCGCCTTTATTATTTGCCAATAGTACGCATTTGAAATGAAATGACATTGACACTGGCAGAAAACGTCGATGTTTTCAGAATTCAAATTGATACATTGCTCGAAAGTCGAATCATGACGGTGAGTTAAAGGCACAGAACACTATTACTTCTATCGAAGAACAACAACTTCACATGTTTGTGTTTAGTCCATATTGTAAATTTTTATGTAAATATATAAAAAGCAATAAAACTAAAGTGTAGTAGATAAATTATTCATAAATAGGAAATAGTATTTAATAATATTGTTACTCATTATATGTGCTGTCTTAAAACTAACAATCGAATTTTAACAATTTTTTTAGGTGCATATTCAAAATTAACTCCATTATTATTTTTACCGATCAATCTCCTTCCTGTCTTCTCCATCCACACGACACTGGCGAAGTACCCATTTGGCATATATAAAAAAAACAACTTCATAGTAAAAAAATGCTTACACCAACGCTTCAGTTGATGCCACCGGTACTCGGCCTGGCGCGAGTATTTAAAATCGTATGCAAGTAAAGAATTTTTATGAATAATTTCATGTAGGGAAATAAAACAAGTGTACATGGGTAACATTTATTAAACCACAATAATTAATAAAAAAAAGTCTCATTGTATAGGCTTATTAACAAGTACTTATTATATAAAGCACGGGGCGTGGCGGCAGAATAATTTTGAAAGATATAAAATAAGTCAACTTTAGGATTAATGAGAAAATCTACGTTATTTGTAAAAGGTTTACCACAGACTTCGACCGCTGCATATAAAATATTTATTGTGGTAAAATTATTATCCTTATTGAATGACAAGTTAATGCAAAGAATAATAGTTAATCGTCGACGACCAATCACTTTCCGTGCGGCTCGATCCCTTGGCGTTGCGTAGAGATGTTGGGTCCCTCTGCATCTTCTACCGCATTTACCATGGGGAGTGTTCAGAAGAGTTGTTCGGTCTAATAAAATTCCATCCGTATCACCTCGATGTCCGCCGTTCCACAACTGAGCGTTTCCTGAGGCAGTTTTTGCCGCGCACCACCACTATGTGGAACCAGCTGCCCACTGAAGTATTTCCGAACCAATTCGACTTAGGGTCCTTCAAGAAAAGAGCGTACCAATTCTTGAAAGGCCGGCAACGCACTTGCGAGCCTTCTGGCAATGTGAGTGTCCATGGGCGGCGGTATCGCTTCACATCAGGTGAGCCTCTTGCACGTTTGCCTGCTATAACATAAAACATAAATTAATTCTATTTGTAATTTAATTTTTCTCTTTCATGATTTTTTATTTTAGAAAATCTTTTCAAACTGATAGCAATTGTGCTTTTAATAATTGTTTCAATATTGACTACGGAATGTTCTTTACATTCCTTTAGCCAATCTTTGTCCCAATCATCAGTTAATTTCAGTTCGGTGTGACTGCGATCTTTTATAATATAACAATTCGGTGCCATCTTTTTCACAATAAACCCGCAAACATAAACACATGCTTGGATTTCACTGGAACGCTGAGGAGGCACATCTCCAGCTCTGCTTTCCTTTCAGATAAAATATGAATAAGCTTTGGTGATGAAATTTCCGAATTAACATCAGACTTTTTGATAGTAGCGCGATTGAGCGCGGCTGGTGTATCGGCCGGTACGGTTTGCGAGCCGGCAAAGCGCTGAAAATTATGCTGCACCAAGCCGAACGGCCGAAATCGGATTGAAGCTATGTATTTGTACGAGCCAAAGCTGTGCATTTTGCTCACTCAGGCTATCTTAGAATTATAAGCGTGATGATCCCTATGTACGATTTCCCAAATCGTCGGAGTTACACCCCGAGAGCAGAGCCAGACGTAGGCACTCTCTTCTACATACAGTTATTCGTTTCATAACGATTAACTAAATCATGGGAGTTACACTCCGAGAGCATACATAGCTACACGTAGGCACTCTCTTCTACATACAGTTATTCGTTTCATAACGATTAACTAAATCATGGGAGTTACACTCCGAGAGCATAGCCAGACGCAGGCACTCTCTTCTACATACAGTTATTCGTTTCATAACGATTAACTAAATCATGGGAGTTACACTCCGAGTGCATACATAGCCAGACGTAGGCACTCTCTTCTACATACAGTTATTCGTTTCATAACGATTAACTAAATCATGGGAGTTACACTCAGAGAGCATACATAGCCAGACGTAGGCACTCTCTTCTACATACAGTTATTCGTTTCATAACGATTAACTAAATCATGGGAGTTACACTCCGAGAGCATACATAGCCAGACGTAGGCACTCTCTTCTACATACAGTTATTCGTTTCATAACGATTAACTCAACCATGGGAGTTACACTCCGAGAGCATAGCCAGACGCAGGCACTCTCTTCTACATACAGTTATTCGTTTCATAACGATTAACTAAATCATGGGAGTTACACTCCGAGAGCATAGCCAGACGCAGGCACTCTCTTCTACATACAGTTATTCGTTTCATAACGATTAACTAAATCATGGGAGTTACACTCCGAGAGCATAGCCAGACGCAGGCACTCTCTTCTACATACAGTTATTCGTTTCATAACGATTAACTTAATCATGGGAGTTACACTCCGAGAGCATACATAGCCAGACGTAGGCACTCTCTTCTACATACAGTTATTCGTTTCATAACGATTAACTAAATCATGGGAGTTACACTCCGAGAGCATACATAGCTAGACGTAGGCACTCTCTTCTACATACAGTTATTCGTTTCATAACGATTAACTAAATCATGGGAGTTACACTCCGAGAGCATACATAGCTAGACGTAGGCACTCTCTTCTACATACAGTTATTCGTTTCATAACGATTAACTAAATCATGGGAGTTACACTCCGAGAGCATAGCCAGACGCAGGCACTCTCTTCTACATACAGTTATTCGTTTCATAACGATTAACTAAATCATGGGAGTTACACTCCGAGAGCATAGCCAGACGCAGGCACTCTCTTCTACATACAGTTATTCGTTTCATAACGATTAACTAAATCATGGGAGTTACACTCCGAGAGCATAGCCAGACGCAGGCACTCTCTTCTACATACAGTTATTCGTTTCATAACGATTAACTAAATCATGGGAGTTACACTCCGAGAGCATACATAGCCAGACGTAGGCACTCTCTTCTACATACAGTTATTCGTTTCATAACGATTAACTAAATAATGGGAGTTACACTCCGAGAGCATAGCCAGACGCAGGCACTCTCTTCTACATACAGTTATTCGTTTCATAACGATTAACTAAATCATGGGAGTTACACTCCGAGAGCATACATAGCCAGACGTAGGCACTCTCTTCTACATACAGTTATTCGTTTCATAACGATTAACTAAATCATGGGAGTTACACTCCGAGAGCATAGCCAGACGCAGGCACTCTCTTCTACATACAGTTATTCGTTTCATAACGATTAACTAAATCATGGGAGTTACACTCCGAGAGCATAGCCAGACGCAGGCACTCTCTTCTACATACAGTTATTCGTTTCATAACGATTAACTAAATCATGGGAGTTACACTCCGAGAGCATAGCCAGACGCAGGCACTCTCTTCTACATACAGTTATTCGTGTCATAACGATTAACTAAATCATGGGAGTTACACTCCGAGAGCATAGCCAGACGCAGGCACTCTCTTCTACATACATTTATTCGTTTCATAACGATTAACTAAATCATGGGAGTTACACTCCGAGAGCATAGCCAGACGCAGGCACTCTCTTCTACATACAGTTATTCGTTTCATAACGATTAACTAAATCATGGGAGTTACACTCCGAGAGCATAGCCAGACGCAGGCACTCTCTTCTACATACAGTTATTCGTTTCATAACGATTAACTAAATCATGGGAGTTACACTCCGAGAGCATACATAGCCAGACGTAGGCACTCTCTTCTACATACAGTTATTCATTTCATAACGATTAACTAAATAATGGGAGTTACACTCCGAGAGCATAGCCAGACGCAGGCACTCTCTTCTACATACAGTTATTCGTTTCATAACGATTAACTAAATCATGGGAGTTACACTCCGAGAGCATAGCCAGACGCAGGCACTCTCTTCAACATACAGTTATTCGTTTCATAACGATTAACTAAATCATGGGAGTTACACTCCGAGAGCATAGCCAGACGCAGGCACTCTCTTCTACATACAGTTATTCGTTTCATAACGATTAACTAAATCATGGGAGTTACACTCCGAGAGCATAGCCAGACGCAGGCACTCTCTTCAACATACAGTTATTCGTTTCATAACGATTAACTAAATCATGGGAGTTACACTCCGAGAGCATAGCCAGACGCAGGCACTCTCTTCTACATACAGTTATTCGTTTCATAACGATTAACTAAATCATGGGAGTTACACTCCGAGAGCATAGCCAGACGCAGGCACTCTCTTCTACATACAGTTATTCGTTTCATAACGATTAACTAAATCATGGGAGTTACACTCCGAGAGCATAGCCAGACGCAGGCACTCTCTTCTACATACAGTTATTCGTTTCATAACGATTAACTAAATCATGGGAGTTACACTCCGAGAGCATAGCCAGACGCAGGCACTCTCTTCTACATACAGTTATTCGTTTCATAACGATTAACTAAATCATGGGAGTTACACTCCGAGAGCATAGCCAGACGCAGGCACTCTCTTCTACATACAGTTATTCGTTTCATAACGATTAACTAAATCATGGGAGTTACACTCCGAGAGCATAGCCAGACGCAGGCACTCTCTTCAACATACAGTAATTCGTTTCATAACGATTAACTAAATCATGGGAGTTACACTCCGAGAGCATAGCCAGACGCAGGCACTCTCTTCAACATACAGTTATTCGTTTCATAACGATTAACTAAATCATGGGAGTTACACTCCGAGAGCATAGCCAGACGCAGGCACTCTCTTCAACATACAGTTATTCGTTTCATAACGATTAACTAAATCATGGGAGTTACACTCCGAGAGCATAGCCAGACGCAGGCACTCTCTTCAACATACAGTTATTCGTTTCATAACGATTAACTAAATCATGGGAGTTACACTCCGAGAGCATAGCCAGACGCAGGCACTCTCTTCAACATACAGTTATTCGTTTCATAACGATTAACTAAATCATGGGAGTTACACTCCGAGAGCATAGCCAGACGCAGGCACTCTCTTCAACATACAGTTATTCGTTTCATAACGATTAACTAAATCATGGGAGTTACACTCCGAGAGCATAGCCAGACGCAGGCACTCTCTTCAACATACAGTTATTCGTTTCATAACGATAAACTAAATCATGGGAGTTACACTCCGAGAGCATAGCCAGACGCAGGCACTCTCTTCTACATACAGTTATTCGTTTCATAACGATTAACTAAATCATGGGAGTTACACTCCGAGAGCATAGCCAGACGCAGGCACTCTCTTCAACATACAGTTATTCGTTTCATAACGATTAACTAAATCATGGGAGTTACACTCCGAGAGCATAGCCAGACGCAGGCACTCTCTTCAACATACAGTTATTCGTTTCATAACGATTAACTAAATCATGGGAGTTACACTCCGAGAGCATAGCCAGACGCAGGCACTCTCTTCTACATACAGTTATTCGTTTCATAACGATTAACTAAATCATGGGAGTTACACTCCGAGAGCATAGCCAGACGCAGGCACTCTCTTCAACATACAGTTATTCGTTTCAAAACGATTAACTAAATCATGGGAGTTACACTCCGAGAGCATAGCCAGACGCAGGCACTCTCTTCTACATACAGTTATTCGTTTCATAACGATTAACTAAATCATGGGAGTTACACTCCGAGAGCATAGCCAGACGCAGGCACTCTCTTCAACATACAGTTATTCGTTTCATAACGATTAACTAAATCATGGGAGTTACACTCCGAGAGCATAGCCAGACGCAGGCACTCTCTTCAACATACAGTTATTCGTTTCATAACGATTAACTAAATCATGGGAGTTACACTCCGAGAGCATAGCCAGACGCAGGCACTCTCTTCAACATACAGTTATTCGTTTCATAACGATTAACTAAATCATGGGAGTTACACTCCGAGAGCATAGCCAGACGCAGGCACTCTCTTCAACATACAGTTATTCGTTTCATAACGATTAACTAAATCATGGGAGTTACACTCCGAGAGCATAGCCAGACGCAGGCACTCTCTTCTACATACAGTTATTCGTTTCATAACGATTAACTAAATCATGGGAGTTACACTCCGAGAGCATAGCCAGACGCAGGCACTCTCTTCAACATACAGTTATTCGTTTCATAACGATTAACTAAATCATGGGAGTTACACTCCGAGAGCATAGCCAGACGCAGGCACTCTCTTCAACATACAGTTATTCGTTTCATAACGATTAACTAAATCATGGGAGTTACACTCCGAGAGCATAGCCAGACGCAGGCACTCTCTTCTACATACAGTTATTCGTTTCATAACGATTAACTAAATCATGGGAGTTACACTCCGAGAGCATAGCCAGACGCAGGCACTCTCTTCAACATACAGTTATTCGTTTCAAAACGATTAACTAAATCATGGGAGTTACACTCCGAGAGCATAGCCAGACGCAGGCACTCTCTTCTACATACAGTTATTCGTTTCATAACGATTAACTAAATCATGGGAGTTACACTCCGAGAGCATAGCCAGACGCAGGCACTCTCTTCAACATACAGTTATTCGTTTCATAACGATTAACTAAATCATGGGAGTTACACTCCGAGAGCATAGCCAGACGCAGGCACTCTCTTAAACATACAGTTATTCGTTTCATAACGATTAACTAAATCATGGGAGTTACACTCCGAGAGCATAGCCAGACGCAGGCACTCTCTTCAACATACAGTTATTCGTTTCATAACGATTAACTAAATCATGGGAGTTACACTCCGAGAGCATAGCCAGACGCAGGCACTCTCTTCAACATACAGTTATTCGTTTCATAACGATTAACTAAATCATGGGAGTTACACTCCGAGAGCATAGCCAGACGCAGGCACTCTCTTCAACATACAGTTATTCGTTTCATAACGATTAACTAAATCATGGGAGTTACACTCCGAGAGCATACATAGCCAGACGTAGGCACTCTCTTCTACATACAGTTATTCGTTTCATAACGATTAACTAAATCATGGGAGTTACACTCCGAGAGCATAGCCAGACGCAGGCACTCTCTTCTACATACAGTTATTCGTTTCATAACGATTAACTAAATCATGGGAGTTACACTCCGAGAGCATAGCCAGACGCAGGCACTCTCTTCTACATACAGTTATTCGTTTCATAACGATTAACTAAATCATGGGAGTTACACTCCGAGAGCATACATAGCCAGACGTAGGCACTCTCTTCTACATATAGTTATTCATTTCATAACGATTAACTAAATAATGGGAGTTACACTCCGAGAGCATAGCCAGACGCAGGCACTCTCTTCAACATACAGTTATTCGTTTCATAACGATTAACTAAATCATGGGAGTTACACTCCGAGAGCATACATAGCCAGACGCAGGCACTCTCTTCTACATACAGTTATTCGTTTCATAACGATTAACTAAATCATGGGAGTTACACTCCGAGAGCATACATAGCCAGACGTAGACACTCTCTTCTACATACAGTTATTCATTTCATAACGATTAACTAAATAATGGGAGTTACACTCCGAGAGCATAGCCAGACGCAGGCACTCTCTTCTACATACAGTTATTCGTTTCATAACGATTAACTAAATCATGGGAGTTACACTCCGAGAGCATAGCCAGACGCAGGCACTCTCTTCAACATACAGTTATTCGTTTCATAACGATTAACTAAATCATGGGAGTTACACTCCGAGAGCATAGCCAGACGCAGGCACTCTCTTCTACATACAGTTATTCGTTTCATAACGATTAACTAAATCATGGGAGTTACACTCCGAGAGCATAGCCAGACGCAGGCACTCTCTTCAACATACAGTTATTCGTTTCATAACGATTAACTAAATCATGGGAGTTACACTCCGAGAGCATAGCCAGACGCAGGCACTCTCTTCAACATACAGTTATTCGTTTCATAACGATTAACTAAATCATGGGAGTTACACTCCGAGAGCATACATAGCCAGACGTAGGCACTCTCTTCTACATACAGTTATTCGTTTCATAACGATTAACTAAATCATGGGAGTTACACTCCGAGAGCATAGCCAGACGCAGGCACTCTCTTCTACATACAGTTATTCGTTTCATAACGATTAACTAAATCATGGGAGTTACACTCCGAGAGCATAGCCAGACGCAGGCACTCTCTTCTACATACAGTTATTCGTTTCATAACGATTAACTAAATCATGGGAGTTACACTCCGAGAGCATACATAGCCAGACGTAGGCACTCTCTTCTACATATAGTTATTCATTTCATAACGATTAACTAAATAATGGGAGTTACACTCCGAGAGCATAGCCAGACGCAGGCACTCTCTTCAACATACAGTTATTCGTTTCATAACGATTAACTAAATCATGGGAGTTACACTCCGAGAGCATACATAGCCAGACGCAGGCACTCTCTTCTACATACAGTTATTCGTTTCATAACGATTAACTAAATCATGGGAGTTACACTCCGAGAGCATACATAGCCAGACGTAGACACTCTCTTCTACATACAGTTATTCATTTCATAACGATTAACTAAATAATGGGAGTTACACTCCGAGAGCATAGCCAGACGCAGGCACTCTCTTCTACATACAGTTATTCGTTTCATAACGATTAACTAAATCATGGGAGTTACACTCCGAGAGCATAGCCAGACGCAGGCACTCTCTTCAACATACAGTTATTCGTTTCATAACGATTAACTAAATCATGGGAGTTACACTCCGAGAGCATAGCCAGACGCAGGCACTCTCTTCTACATACAGTTATTCGTTTCATAACGATTAACTAAATCATGGGAGTTACACTCCGAGAGCATAGCCAGACGCAGGCACTCTCTTCAACATACAGTTATTCGTTTCATAACGATTAACTAAATCATGGGAGTTACACTCCGAGAGCATAGCCAGACGCAGGCACTCTCTTCAACATACAGTTATTCGTTTCATAACGATTAACTAAATCATGGGAGTTACACTCCGAGAGCATAGCCAGACGCAGGCACTCTCTTCAACATACAGTTATTCGTTTCATAACGATTAACTAAATCATGGGAGTTACACTCCGAGAGCATACATAGCCAGACGCAGGCACTCTCTTCTACATACAGTTATTCGTTTCATAACGATTAACTAAATCATGGGAGTTACACTCCGAGAGCATAGCCAGACGCAGGCACTCTCTTCTACATACAGTTATTCGTTTCATAACGATTAACTAAATCATGGGAGTTACACTCCGAGAGCATAGCCAGACGCAGGCACTCTCTTCAACATACAGTTATTCGTTTCATAACGATTAACTAAATCATGGGAGTTACACTCCGAGAGCATAGCCAGACGCAGGCACTCTCTTCAACATACAGTTATTCGTTTCATAACGATTAACTAAATCATGGGAGTTACACTCCGAGAGCATAGCCAGACGCAGGCACTCTCTTCTACATACAGTTATTCGTTTCATAACGATTAACTAAATCATGGGAGTTACACTCCGAGAGCATAGCCAGACGCAGGCACTCTCTTCAACATACAGTTATTCGTTTCAAAACGATTAACTAAATCATGGGAGTTACACTCCGAGAGCATAGCCAGACGCAGGCACTCTCTTCTACATACAGTTATTCGTTTCATAACGATTAACTAAATCATGGGAGTTACACTCCGAGAGCATAGCCAGACGCAGGCACTCTCTTCAACATACAGTTATTCGTTTCATAACGATTAACTAAATCATGGGAGTTACACTCCGAGAGCATAGCCAGACGCAGGCACTCTCTTAAACATACAGTTATTCGTTTCATAACGATTAACTAAATCATGGGAGTTACACTCCGAGAGCATAGCCAGACGCAGGCACTCTCTTCAACATACAGTTATTCGTTTCATAACGATTAACTAAATCATGGGAGTTACACTCCGAGAGCATAGCCAGACGCAGGCACTCTCTTCAACATACAGTTATTCGTTTCATAACGATTAACTAAATCATGGGAGTTACACTCCGAGAGCATAGCCAGACGCAGGCACTCTCTTCAACATACAGTTATTCGTTTCATAACGATTAACTAAATCATGGGAGTTACACTCCGAGAGCATACATAGCCAGACGTAGGCACTCTCTTCTACATACAGTTATTCGTTTCATAACGATTAACTAAATCATGGGAGTTACACTCCGAGAGCATAGCCAGACGCAGGCACTCTCTTCTACATACAGTTATTCGTTTCATAACGATTAACTAAATCATGGGAGTTACACTCCGAGAGCATAGCCAGACGCAGGCACTCTCTTCTACATACAGTTATTCGTTTCATAACGATTAACTAAATCATGGGAGTTACACTCCGAGAGCATACATAGCCAGACGTAGGCACTCTCTTCTACATATAGTTATTCATTTCATAACGATTAACTAAATAATGGGAGTTACACTCCGAGAGCATAGCCAGACGCAGGCACTCTCTTCAACATACAGTTATTCGTTTCATAACGATTAACTAAATCATGGGAGTTACACTCCGAGAGCATACATAGCCAGACGCAGGCACTCTCTTCTACATACAGTTATTCGTTTCATAACGATTAACTAAATCATGGGAGTTACACTCCGAGAGCATACATAGCCAGACGTAGACACTCTCTTCTACATACAGTTATTCATTTCATAACGATTAACTAAATAATGGGAGTTACACTCCGAGAGCATAGCCAGACGCAGGCACTCTCTTCTACATACAGTTATTCGTTTCATAACGATTAACTAAATCATGGGAGTTACACTCCGAGAGCATAGCCAGACGCAGGCACTCTCTTCAACATACAGTTATTCGTTTCATAACGATTAACTAAATCATGGGAGTTACACTCCGAGAGCATAGCCAGACGCAGGCACTCTCTTCTACATACAGTTATTCGTTTCATAACGATTAACTAAATCATGGGAGTTACACTCCGAGAGCATAGCCAGACGCAGGCACTCTCTTCAACATACAGTTATTCGTTTCATAACGATTAACTAAATCATGGGAGTTACACTCCGAGAGCATAGCCAGACGCAGGCACTCTCTTCAACATACAGTTATTCGTTTCATAACGATTAACTAAATCATGGGAGTTACACTCCGAGAGCATACATAGCCAGACGTAGGCACTCTCTTCTACATACAGTTATTCGTTTCATAACGATTAACTAAATCATGGGAGTTACACTCCGAGAGCATAGCCAGACGCAGGCACTCTCTTCTACATACAGTTATTCGTTTCATAACGATTAACTAAATCATGGGAGTTACACTCCGAGAGCATAGCCAGACGCAGGCACTCTCTTCTACATACAGTTATTCGTTTCATAACGATTAACTAAATCATGGGAGTTACACTCCGAGAGCATACATAGCCAGACGTAGGCACTCTCTTCTACATATAGTTATTCATTTCATAACGATTAACTAAATAATGGGAGTTACACTCCGAGAGCATAGCCAGACGCAGGCACTCTCTTCAACATACAGTTATTCGTTTCATAACGATTAACTAAATCATGGGAGTTACACTCCGAGAGCATACATAGCCAGACGCAGGCACTCTCTTCTACATACAGTTATTCGTTTCATAACGATTAACTAAATCATGGGAGTTACACTCCGAGAGCATACATAGCCAGACGTAGACACTCTCTTCTACATACAGTTATTCATTTCATAACGATTAACTAAATAATGGGAGTTACACTCCGAGAGCATAGCCAGACGCAGGCACTCTCTTCTACATACAGTTATTCGTTTCATAACGATTAACTAAATCATGGGAGTTACACTCCGAGAGCATAGCCAGACGCAGGCACTCTCTTCAACATACAGTTATTCGTTTCATAACGATTAACTAAATCATGGGAGTTACACTCCGAGAGCATAGCCAGACGCAGGCACTCTCTTCTACATACAGTTATTCGTTTCATAACGATTAACTAAATCATGGGAGTTACACTCCGAGAGCATAGCCAGACGCAGGCACTCTCTTCAACATACAGTTATTCGTTTCATAACGATTAACTAAATCATGGGAGTTACACTCCGAGAGCATAGCCAGACGCAGGCACTCTCTTCAACATACAGTTATTCGTTTCATAACGATTAACTAAATCATGGGAGTTACACTCCGAGAGCATAGCCAGACGCAGGCACTCTCTTCTACATACAGTTATTCGTTTCATAACGATTAACTAAATCATGGGAGTTACACTCCGAGAGCATAGCCAGACGCAGGCACTCTCTTCTACATACAGTTATTCGTTTCATAACGATTAACTAAATCATGGGAGTTACACTCCGAGAGCATAGCCAGACGCAGGCACTCTCTTCTACATACAGTTATTCGTTTCATAACGATTAACTAAATCATGGGAGTTACACTCCGAGAGCATAGCCAGACGCAGGCACTCTCTTCTACATACAGTTATTCGTTTCATAACGATTAACTAAATCATGGGAGTTACACTCCGAGAGCATAGCCAGACGCAGGCACTCTCTTCTACATACAGTTATTCGTTTCATAACGATTAACTAAATCATGGGAGTTACACTCCGAGAGCATAGCCAGACGCAGGCACTCTCTTCAACATACAGTTATTCGTTTCATAACGATTAACTAAATCATGGGAGTTACACTCCGAGAGCATAGCCAGACGTAGGCACTCTCTTCTACATACAGTTATTCGTTTCATAACGATTAACTAAATCATGGGAGTTACACTCCGAGAGCATAGCCAGACGCAGGCACTCTCTTCAACATACAGTTATTCGTTTCATAACGATTAACTAAATCATGGGAGTTACACTCCGAGAGCATAGCCAGACGCAGGCACTCTCTCAACATACAGTTATTCGTTTCATAACGATTAACTAAATCATGGGAGTTACACTCCGAGAGCATACATAGCCAGACGTAGGCACTCTCTTCTACATACAGTTATTCGTTTCATAACGATTAACTAAATCATGGGAGTTACACTCCGAGAGCATAGCCAGACGCAGGCACTCTCTTCAACATACAGTTATTCGTTTCATAACGATTAACTAAATCATGGGAGTTACACTCCGAGAGCATAGCCAGACGCAGGCACTCTCTTCTACATACAGTTATTCGTTTCATAACGATTAACTAAATCATGGGAGTTACACTCCGAGAGCATAGCCAGACGCAGGCACTCTCTTCTACATACAATTGTTCGTTTCATAACGATTAACTAAATAATGGGAGTTACACTCCGAGAGCATAGCCAGACGCAGGCACTCTCTTCTACATACAGTTATTCGTTTCATAACGATTAACTAAATCATGGGAGTTACACTCCGAGAGCATAGCCAGACGCAGGCACTCTCTTCTACATACAGTTATTCGTTTCATAACGATTAACTAAATCATGGGAGTTACACTCCGAGAGCATAGCCAGACGCAGGCACTCTCTTCTACATACAGTTATTCGTTTCATAACGATTAACTAAATCATGGGAGTTACACTCCGAGAGCATAGCCAGACGCAGGCACTCTCTTCTACATACAGTTATTCGTTTCATAACGATTAACTAAATCATGGGAGTTACACTCCGAGAGCATAGCCAGACGCAGGCACTCTCTTCTACATACAGTTATTCGTTTCATAACGATTAACTAAATCCTGGGAGTTACACTCCGAGAGCATAGCCAGACGCAGGCACTCTCTTCTACATACAGTTATTCGTTTCATAACGATTAACTAAATCATGGGAGTTACACTCCGAGAGCATAGCCAGACGCAGGCACTCTCTTCTACATACAGTTATTCGTTTCATAACGATTAACTAAATCATGGGAGTTACACTCCGAGAGCATAGCCAGACGCAGGCACTCTCTTCTACATACAGTTATTCGTTTCATAACGATTAACTAAATCATGGGAGTTACACTCCGAGAGCATAGCCAGACGCAGGCACTCTCTTCTACATACAGTTATTCGTTTCATAACGATTAACTAAATCATGGGAGTTACACTCCGAGAGCATAGCCAGACGCAGGCACTCTCTTCTACATACAGTTATTCGTTTCATAACGATTAACTAAATCATGGGAGTTACACTCCGAGAGCATAGCCAGACGCAGGCACTCTCTTCTACATACAGTTATTCGTTTCATAACGATTAACTAAATCATGGGAGTTACACTCCGAGAGCATAGCCAGACGCAGGCACTCTCTTCTACATACAGTTATTCGTTTCATAACGATTAACTAAATCATGGGAGTTACACTCCGAGAGCATAGCCAGACGCAGGCACTCTCTTCTACATACAGTAATTCGTTTCATAACGATTAACTAAATCATGGGAGTTACACTCCGAGAGCATAGCCAGACGCAGGCACTCTCTTCAACATACAGTTATTCGTTTCAAAACGATTAACTAAATCATGGGAGTTACACTCCGAGAGCATTGCCAGACGCAGGCACTCTCTTCTACATACAGTTATTCGTTTCATAACGATTAACTAAATCATGGGAGTTACACTCCGAGAGCATAGCCAGACGCAGGCACTCTCTTCAACATACAGTTATTCGTTTCATAACGATTAACTAAATCATGGGAGTTACACTCCGAGAGCATAGCCAGACGCAGGCACTCTCTTCAACATACAGTTATTCGTTTCATAACGATTAACTAAATCATGGGAGTTACACTCCGAGAGCATAGCCAGACGCAGGCACTCTCTTCAACATACAGTTATTCGTTTCATAACGATTAACTAAATCATGGGAGTTACACTCCGAGAGCATAGCCAGACGCAGGCACTCTCTTCTACATACAGTTATTCGTTTCATAACGATTAACTAAATCATGGGAGTTACACTCCGAGAGCATAGCCAGACGCAGGCACTCTCTTCAACATACAGTTATTCGTTTCATAACGATTAACTAAATCATGGGAGTTACACTCCGAGAGCATAGCCAGACGCAGGCACTCTCTTCAACATACAGTTATTCGTTTCATAACGATTAACTAAATCATGGGAGTTACACTCCGAGAGCATAGCCAGACGCAGGCACTCTCTTCAACATACAGTTATTCGTTTCATAACGATTAACTAAATCATGGGAGTTACACTCCGAGAGCATAGCCAGACGCAGGCACTCTCTTCAACATACAGTTATTCGTTTCATAACGATTAACTAAATCATGGGAGTTACACTCCGAGAGCATAGCCAGACGCAGGCACTCTCTTCAACATACAGTTATTCGTTTCATAACGATTAACTAAATCATGGGAGTTACACTCCGAGAGCATACATAGCCAGACGTAGGCACTCTCTTCTACATACAGTTATTCGTTTCATAACGATTAACTAAATCATGGGAGTTACACTCCGAGAGCATAGCCAGACGCAGGCACTCTCTTCAACATACAGTTATTCGTTTCATAACGATTAACTAAATCATGGGAGTTACACTCCGAGAGCATAGCCAGACGCAGGCACTCTCTTCAACATACAGTTATTCGTTTCATAACGATTAACTAAATCATGGGAGTTACACTCCGAGAGCATAGCCAGACGCAGGCACTCTCTTCAACATACAGTTATTCGTTTCATAACGATTAACTAAATCATGGGAGTTACACTCCGAGAGCATAGCCAGACGCAGGCACTCTCTTCAACATACAGTTATTCGTTTCATAACGATTAACTAAATCATGGGAGTTACACTCCGAGAGCATAGCCAGACGCAGGCACTCTCTTCTACATACAGTTATTCGTTTCATAACGATTAACTAAATCATGGGAGTTACACTCCGAGAGCATAGCCAGACGCAGGCACTCTCTTCAACATACAGTTATTCGTTTCATAACGATTAACTAAATCATGGGAGTTACACTCCGAGAGCATAGCCAGACGCAGGCACTCTCTTCAACATACAGTTATTCGTTTCATAACGATTAACTAAATCATGGGAGTTACACTCCGAGAGCATAGCCAGACGCAGGCACTCTCTTCTACATACAGTTATTCGTTTCATAACGATTAACTAAATCATGGGAGTTACACTCCGAGAGCATAGCCAGACGCAGGCACTCTCTTCTACATACAGTTATTCGTTTCATAACGATTAACTAAATCATGGGAGTTACACTCCGAGAGCATAGCCAGACGCAGGCACTCTCTTCTACATACAGTTATTCGTTTCATAACGATTAACTAAATCATGGGAGTTACACTCCGAGAGCATAGCCAGACGCAGGCACTCTCTTCAACATACAGTTATTCGTTTCATAACGATTAACTAAATCATGGGAGTTACACTCCGAGAGCATAGCCAGACGCAGGCACTCTCTTCAACATACAGTTATTCGTTTCATAACGATTAACTAAATCATGGGAGTTACACTCCGAGAGCATAGCCAGACGCAGGCACTCTCTTCAACATACAGTTATTCGTTTCATAACGATTAACTAAATCATGGGAGTTACACTCCGAGAGCATAGCCAGACGCAGGCACTCTCTTCTTCATACAGTTATTCGTTTCATAACGATTAACTAAATCATGGGAGTTACACTCCGAGAGCATAGCCAGACGCAGGCACTCTCTTCAACATACAGTTATTCGTTTCATAACGATTAACTAAATCATGAGAGTTACACTCCGAGAGCATAGCCAGACGCAGGCACTCTCTTCTACATACAGTTATTCGTTTCATAACGATTAACTAAATCATGGGAGTTACACTCCGAGAGCATAGCCAGACGCAGGCACTCTCTTCTACATACAGTTATTCGTTTCATAACGATTAACTAAATCATGGGAGTTACACTCCGAGAGCATAGCCAGACGCAGGCACTCTCTTCTACATACAGTTATTCGTTTCATAACGATTAACTAAATCATGGGAGTTACACTCCGAGAGCATAGCCAGACGCAGGCACTCTCTTCTACATACAGTTATTCGTTTCATAACGATTAACTAAATCATGGGAGTTACACTCCGAGAGCATAGCCAGACGCAGGCACTCTCTTCTTCATACAGTTATTCGTTTCATAACGATTAACTAAATCATGGGAGTTACACCCCGAGAGCATAGCCAGACGTAGGCGTAGCTGAGTCGGCGATGCCACTTAATTTCCCTGGGAGGTTGGAGGTTCCACCTGGCTGTTACAGGGATATTCAGTTGCGCAGCTAGGTTTAGTGTCTTCGAAGAATAATAATTTCAGCGTATTAAAAACGCTGCTACTAATTGCCTAAGCTAGTTTTTAATTGGACCGACGTGGGGTTTGGATCACATCCACAATTACAGATGTCAAGTATTATTATAATAAGTGTTTATACCTCTTTCCTGTCGGTCGAATCTCCGTTCAGTCGAAAAGCTTGTCCAGCGACAGTTGTTCCAGGGGCGTCTTGTCATCATTCATCTGAAGGTAAAATAAATTATATAATTACTAGCTGCCATAGAATGTGGTTTTAGATTTGAATTTGATTTACACTTCGGTCTAAGTAACACGTGGTTGGCTAACACCAAAAATTAAAAAAGTTCATACTTTAGCCTCAATAACACGTGGTAATCATGATATTGAATTGTAGCTTATATGACACGTTTGTCGGTTTACCATAGCAGTGCCATCTATTGATCACTTACTCAATTCAGTCGAATAATTGTGACTGTCAATTAATTATAGACAAATAATTTGCAATAAAATAAAATTGCGACTATAATTAAAGATCTAAGCTACCCTATCTCTTAAGTTGGACCAGACCGCTCACGGTGTGCCAATTTAATTTAAAATCGGTTAAGTAGTTTAGGAGGCCATCGCGGACGGAAGTACTTTTCAATAAAATTTTGAAACTTACTTTGGCAAATATTCCAACTGCAACCGAATGGCTTAAAATTTGATCTGCTAGGCGCTCTTTGATTTTCTGTTTGCCATTCTGTACTGGTTGTAAGTGGTGCTGGGTTAAAGCTGGAGCAAACACGGTTGGGATTCTCGCGATCTTTATTATAAAACTCCTCTATGTGGCTCCACTTTACTGTACCTGCAATGGAAGGTTATGATCTTATTCTCAAAACAATTTTAACCAATCACAGGTCAAGCGGCAATAAGAAAATAAATATGGTACAGCAGAGGTACATCAATTATTAGTTATTTTAATTAGGCAATAAGGCAATACTAACAACTACTTGATGCAGGGAAATAATTGCCAAAGGCCACTAGCGGATAAATAAGTCAATGGATGGTCATGGTTCAATGGATAAATAAGTCATAAAAAAGTTTTAATATCTTTCCGCTGTTCAATTAATTAAATTATTATACCAACCTATGTTTAGTTTTCTGTTTATTTGTATATCTAGTGTAAATTGGAAATACCGTTTAAAAAAAATTAAATCTTTAAACATGCACTCAAGCAAACAAGCCAATGTAAATTTGTAAAAATTAATATTCAACCACATTTTGTATAATATTCTAAAGAAGTGGTTACCTCCTCGACAAGAGCTGCTGACTTGTCTGCTGTGTCACAATCTCCTGAGAAGTAAAATGCTATTGGCTGTTTCCAGCATTTTCGAACACCGATAAACATGAAAGTTCGACTATGGTTTGCTATCACACTAGTACGGCCTTAGCATTGAGTTTTACGTTTTTCTGCATCTCTTAGACAGCGTTTGCTTTTGAGGTGTAAGTTCACTGAACTTTTTCACGTCCAAGTCCTACAAAATACCTTTGCTAGTTGATGGTTCCTGGAAAATATACAAAAATAATTGAATAAAAAATTCGAAAAAGATAACAAATCCAATAAGTGGATGGAGAAAATAGAAAACTTTTAATCATCCATATATCACCTAGATGTGTGTCAGAAATGTACTGCCTACCTACCTCTATGTAAAAAAGCATGACTATAAAAATTTGTCTATTTGACTTAGGTAGAATATGAATGTAAATACTCACTTGGATGTCATAACTTGCTCTATATGGACTACAATGTTTGTTTTTTAATTGGTCTATATCCTCCTCTATTCACTCTTAATCTAACTTGTTAAGTCTTTTCCTATCGCTGCTGGTAAATGAAGATTCATTCAAATGATTTTCACATAGTATCCTATGCTGGGCATTCACTGTTTTTAATGATTCAATGGATGTCCCATCACCATTAGGAAAACAAAATTTAGCCCAAACTTTAACACTAAAAATAAAGTTTTCATTAGACATAGTTAATACTGAAGCTGTTTTGGATAATCTTTCCAATATGGACCGTCGATTTAAATGCCCATTTTTTTGTAGATAGTACTCACTAAAAGAAAGAGTTTTGCAAAGATTTAGGTTGCGCAAACTTACGGTTCATGAGATACATTTATTAAAACTTTTCACACAAATTGGTAAGTAACAACACGCAATTACAAAATATATTTGACAAATAATTGATGTCAAACGTCAATCACTTAGTGTAGGGTTCCGAAAATTTTCAAAGTATCGATACTACTCTGGTATCGACATTAAACTTTCTAATATGGATCATCGGTTTAAATGCCCATATTTGTTTTGTAGATAGTACAAAAGTTATTGAAAATATCGATACTACTCGGGTATCGATACTTTTTGGTGATCACTAAATTTGTTTTTAAGCCATTCATTTTGTTTAATGGCGTCCAGTCATCGTTTGTCACCCTTGCAGTAGAAATCGTTTTACGTACTCCTATAAACTTACAACGTTTGACTACCATGGCGTCTCCGAAGCCCATTGTTTGAAGAGTTAAGTGAAGTGCAAGTGTTGGACTCAAATTAGCCGCTTGTCACGGCCTCCTCTTCTGCGCCGATCCTTGACGAACCGGTTGCTGGTCCTAGTGGGCTGACTAGTCCTGGCGAGGAATTTGCTGCGATGCCCAGACTTACTAGGTCATCTGGCAGAAGGCTTAATCCTTACTCGGATGAGTTAAAGTAAGTTTTGATTTATGTTATTTCAGGTCAGGTTATAAAATAATAAATCATTAGTAAAAAAAAAAAAAAATTGCTTACTGGAATTTTGAAAAAGTTGGATTGCATAAGGTCTGTTGTGGATTTTAAAATGAAATTTATAGCTGAAAATATTTTTTTCATTGTTTGTAACTTTCTGTATTATCTAATTCTGTATTATCCTGTACTTTTTTAATATCAAAAAAAGTACCCAAAACCGAATCAGAGCACCCCACTATCCACATGGTCTTGTCTGCCCTACCCCTAGAGTATATATAAAAGCTCCGAAGTAGCCGTCAACCCCCTCCCCGCCCCTCTAAAACCTCAAATATCGACGGTCCATATTGGAAAGATTAACCGATCTACTTACTTCAGAGGCCCATTCTCGGACGGAAGAGGGAACCTATGCAAGGATAAGGAAGAATCTTCTTTTGATGGTATACCGCATTTTGAGTATTTTCCCTACCATGTTTTGGCAAAGTACAACACAAAATCGTCAATATGACTTACCTGTAAGTGAAGTTCTATTATACATTGAGCTTTGAGACTTTAATACTACCCTCAGTTTTCATTTGATTGAAATTGTAACTACACGTGTGTAAATCCAGTTGTAATGTATCCTCGAACGAAGGCGTACATAACCAAAAGCGTCGCGTAACAGGTAACGCACGGCCGCCGCCCTAACGACCACTTGTCGCTGGATGAGACAATGAACTGCTGCAGGTATCGGGAGAAGATCCATCAAAGTCTAATACTCCAGGTGAAGACATACAGTTTGATCTTGCAGTAAGCTTACACTTTACAACTTTTATCTAAGTATTCTAATCAATGCACCCAATTTGAACCCAGAGGAAAAGACCGCAATCTCAAACAGGATTAATATAGGACGCAGGTTTCAAATGAAACCAAATGCTACAGCTACTTCTTGTTTAGCAGAGGCCACTCACAGTGTTCTTGTCTGCGGAAACAAGAAATGTGTACCTATTAAAATTACTTATGGATACGGATTCCAATGTGACACACAATACCAAGACTCAGTCACACGACACAACTTTATTCTATATAGCCTTAAAAGATCTAAAAGAACAACTTCAAGGAACATAGGTATACAAGTACCTATTCAGTAAGCGATTAGTTGACTACAAGCTCGCATCAAAATCAGAAAAGGACAAAGAAGGTCAAAAAGAATTTAATCATAGGCAAAAGGGGAATCCAGGATGAAGGAGCTTGCTCACAGCCTACTATAGGCAGTCGCGTCCAGCGCCGCGCGCGCCACCTCGCGCTCACTGGTAGTTTATCAAAGAATGTTATTCACTTATTACTTGTGATACAACTCTATTATCGTGGATAAAAGGTTATAAAATACCTTTTTCTTGGTCAGCGATGTTCCTAAAAGTAAACTATATTCAGAGACTGAACAAAGCAAATTCGAACAATCTATAAATTACAACAAAAACACTCCCGCACAAGGCGTTAACCGACAGATAACCGTTTGGCACCGTTAGGTGGCTATCTGAGGGCCGCAGGTAAACCCGCGTTCATAAATTGAAGCGAAGCGACCAATGAGAGGGCGGCAGGCAGCAAGGCAGCGATCGGACTGACCAATGAGAGGGCAGCAGGCAGCAAGGCAGCGGTCGGACAGCGCGTGCGCACTGGCAAGCGGCGATGACTCACACGGAGCGAGCGAGATGGCACTACAGCACTGATGACTCACACGGAGAGAGCACTGGAGCAGACATCCGCACGGGTCGGCGGTCGGAAGCGAAAGTGGCCCCTGCGCATGTGTCACAACCTCTTTTATAATCACAACTCCCTCCTCCGACTCGACCATCCCACTTCGGGAAAATGGTCGAGTCAATTCGTAACAACTCGTAAACAACCGAACGAGTCAAATGAGTAACTATTGCACATGCGCACTTGTAGCAAGATTCTTAAGAATATGTTTCATAAAAATGTTTAGAATTTAGAATAATTAAATTAATATTAGAAGCTAACACAAGAAATATTAAGTTTATGTCCTCCAGCTACACTGAATGTTTACAAAATATTCAGGACGCTAGAACACTTCTTGAAGCTAAAGGATTTATTGTAAATACTGAAAAGAGTAATGAAATTCTTGTAAATTCTTGGGTATATAATAAAATGTAGAACTTAAATCTGTTAATATGATAATAATAAACAAATTTTTCAAAATCTCGCACAATTAGATGGCTTACGTGCCTACCTCTGCCTGTCCAGCAGCAGAATATGGCTGGTTTTACACGAAGGGTCTAGAGAGTAAATATTTTAACCATCGATAGTTTTACCGGACTTACAATGGTATCGTGCGTCAGACCAACCTATAAATTAAATTAAATCGGTTGACTTTTGTTAAGAAATGTATAGTGATTCAATTCAATTTCCTCATCTTACTAAAATTACTAAAGAACTTTGGCGATGGGGCGAAGGCTTACACGGTTTCCTGGTCAATTTATTTAATGGCTTTCCATCGTTTGCTATCATATTTAAAACGTTAGGAAAAATTATTAACGGCAATGAGTTTGGCATCATATTTGTTTTCCTGTGGACTACTCGAACGTGGTGACCGCTTTTCAGAAGGCTCTTAGTTTCGGGAACCATAATTTTCTAACCTAATGAAACTTATCTCTCATTCCAGCAACCGAGAAGAGTGCCTTTGTCATCAGTGTCATCTATAATATAAAAAATGAATCGCAGAATGTGTAGGTAAGCGCATAACTATACAAAGCCTGAACCAATTGTACCAGTTCTGTTTTTTTTAATGTTCGTTGAAGTTGAAGTTGATGGTTTTAACATTTTCATTGGTTTACATTTATAACATTTGTTTATAACATTGGATTACATATTAGTAATATATAAGAGTATAATGAAATAAATTTTATATTATGTTATGTTTTATTTATTTTTCCTAATATTTCATTACATTACATGGTTATGATAAATAATAATTTAATTTTATAGGTAGATTAACGACATAACTTATTAAAATTTTAACTAACTTTCTTCTAAGAAAAATAAGTACTAGTATTTTATATGTACAAAAGGACATTTAAATACAACATGTTTGTTTCTGCTAGAATTAAGAAGAATATATTAATTTTCCAAAATAATAAATAAAGCTTGTTCTTTCAGTTACGTCTTGATTTCCTTCATTAACTTCTTGACTTGAAACTGTATCAAGTGTTGGAACTAAAACTTCTGCCGGTATATCTACAAATTATAATCCTTACAAATATTTTGCATAACAGCTGTGGCAATAACAATAGCTTGAACTTAAGCTAGTAATAAATACAATGTTAAAGCGACATTTCCATACTCCAAATTTTCCGAAAAAGACAAATATTTTAACCTTACATCATGTTTCATTTGGGTCACATATCTTGCAACTTTTTGACATAGTATAATTATTAATACTCTAAATTATACTATATATTTACCTCTCTATAGTATTCCTATTCTTAATGTGTACTTCATCATATCTCTGGTCAGTCAGAGAAATGGTGTTAATGAATAAGGTATATTTGAGTAAGCACTATTAACAACCATCCAGTGATTTCTCAGTAGACCTGTACGATATTAAGCTATAAACAAATATACCTGTTAATTTAGTTGGCACATTTATCAAGTTCTACCTTCTTATCAATAAATTTGAATTAACTTGTAGAACTGAGTTTACAAAAGTTGTTGCATCATGAGCGGCACCAGGCCATGGGGAACAACATTAATATATTTTATTTCTGCATCACACACAGCTTGTACATTTAAAGAGAAATATCCTTTTCAATTACAATATTATTCACCAATTACGTCACCTAAAGAAAATAATGCTGCTTAAAATTATTACAACTTCATACTATAATGTACAATGTTAAATAATATATAAATTACTTACATGATGATTGAATTCGTAAATGTGGCATAACAAAAAACAACAAATAAAATATTTAAATTTTTTTGGTTCAACAGTTTATGTGCATGATAAGTTATATAAGACAAAATTCGATGTTAAGTCATGGAAAGGTATTCTTGTGGGATACGAACCAAACGGTTATAAAGTTTGGAATCCTAAATGCGAAAAATTTATTACTGTCAGAGATGTCATAGTAGATGAGACAAATTACTTCAATCCAGGCCTGCGTTGCGACCTGAAGAGAATATAGTAAATTCTCATGATAATGTTAACATTGACAACATTTCAAAGTCAATAAAGTCTCAAAAAACTGACAGATATAAATCAGATACCTGTAAATCTGATGATTATGAAGTTCCTCAGAAAATTCGCAAAACTAACCATGACATCGTCGAATTTGAACAACCAAATGCACATTCTGATGATCTTTCAGTGGTCGTAAATAATGAGGACACAACCAGTTGTATTGAACCACGTAGGAGTGATAGGCTTAAAGTCGTCCCCCTATTTCTTATAAAGAAATCGATGATAACCTTATGTGTGCTAGTTCAATTTTGTGTAAAATACCAAATTCGTTTCAAGAGATTAAAACACGAGACGATAGAGTTCATTGGGAAGGTGCAATTAAATTCTCTATTTTTAAATAAAACATGGACTTTAGTACCACGGCCAGATAACAAAAATATTATAGATTGCAAATGGATGTTTAATATAAAAAATGATGAATTCGGAAAGCCTTTACGCTATAAAGCTCGACTCGTTGCTAGGGCTTTTAGCCAGGAATATCTCATAGACTATAATGAGACTTTTGCACCTGTTGCAAGAATAGCTAGTTTTAGATTTATTATTGCTTTTGCTAATCAATATAATTTACTTGTACATCACATGGACGTAAAAACTGCATTTCTAAATGGGGTACTACAGGAAGAAATATATATGAAAGTTCCAGAAGGGGTGTCTTGCAAAAATGGTTATGTGTGTAAATTAAATAAAGCATTATATGGGCTAAAGCAAGCCGCTAGATACTGGTTTGAAATTTTTGAACAGTCTCTTAGGCGGGAGGGTTTTCAGAATTCATCAGTAGATAGATGTATTTATATACTAAATAAAGGAGATATACAGAAAAATATATATGTGGTACTTTATGTTGATGATTTGGTAATAGTGAGTGCTAATGTAAATACAATAAACAGTTTTAAAATATATTTAATGATTAAATTTAAAATGACAGATTTACATGAAATTAAATTATTTCTTGGATTTAAAATAACTCGTTGCGATGATATGATAATGTTAGATCAAAGTGCTTATATTAAAACAGTTTTAAATAAATTTTGCATGCAGGATTGCAACAAAAACCTGCAACTACTCCTATGGATAGTAAACTCAATTATGAAGCACTAAACTCAGAAAAAATTACACTGCTCCATGTCGCAATTTAATTGGTTGTCTAATGTATATAATGCTATGTACTCGACCTGACTTAAGCACTAGCGTTAATATATTAAGTAGGTACACAAATTAAAATAATAAAGAATTGTGGCAATGCCTCAAAAAAGTGCTTAGATATTTAAAAGGCACAACTGATTTTAAATTATGTTATAAAAGGTGTGAATATAATAACATCTTAACTGGGTATGTGGACTCCGATTGGGGAGGTAATGATGTAAAGAGTACAACCGGGTATATATTTAAATTGTTTGAACATTGTTCAATAACCTGGACAACAAAGAAACAATAGTCAGTAGCAGCCTCCTCCACAGCGGCTGAGTATATGGCCTTATATGAAGCCTTTATGGCTTAAATCTTTGGTAAGGAGTATTCATATTGATATATCCACTCCTATTGTAATATATGAAGACAATTAACTGACAGACAGACATTTTTCTAGGGAACAAATAGAGAAAAATGTAATAAAGCTAAAATACATTCCCACAGGTCAACAACCTGCAGATGCGTTAACAAAACCATTACCAGCGGTTACGTTTCATGAAATGAGGAGAAACATGGGTTTACAATTATAATATTTAATGAGTTGGCTATTATTTGTTATTAATTTAATTATTCTGTTATATTCATTGTGTTCTGATAATTATATGTAATGTATATAATGTATCGAATTTAAGATGATGAAATGATCTGATAAGGTTTTTCTGGGTTTTCCCTTATCCGAGCAACAAATGTTGGATCATTATTTTTGTATTTTCCCAGACTCGCTTGGAAGTTATATAGTTCTGTTTAGGCATTTGATTTGTACAAGAATTAATTTTTGAGGGGGCATGTTGATTTATTTGAGTAATATTGCAAAAATTAATCATTGTATTGACTTTTTCCTGTCATTTGAATGAGCGATCGAGCCGCCATCTTGTCGAGGCGCCAAATTGTCTTTACCTCACTCTGCTCCAGGTCATTTCTGTTTCATTCCAATGTGTATCGTGGTAGGAAGCAGACATATCACTTCCAAGTTAAACAGTAAATATATTTCTTTATTACGGATACTGTGTGTATAATTATCGTGCCCTAACAAGAATTACAACAGTTCTTAACTGATACCGCCGTTACTGCACACTCGCAATGTTCGCGAGTGTGTTGCAGGCCTTTTAAGAATTTTTAAACTTAAAAATTGTAATTTATAGTAAACTGAAATATTAAAAAGATTATTACTTATTACTGTTTTTCTTGGAACAGGTGGTAAACGAACAGATTGTCCGTGGACAATCTTAATGTCAAGTTCGCGAGTGCGTTGCCGGCCTATTAAGAATTTGTATGACTTATTTGAAGATAAATATTATAAATAGCAAAATATAGATGTACCTACTACTAGCGACATCTTGTACCAGAGTGTCATCAAATGTTGTCTATGAGATTTTTTACTTTTGTATTTAGAAAATAAAGTTCAGTTCTTTTCCGGTACTCGCTCAGTCACGTTGTTTTATTACAGGTTATGGGCCCAGGCCGCTCCTGGCTCATAAAAAGTACTTAGTTCTCGCGACAGTATAATTATTGATTATCAGGACATTATCGATAATAATAATTCGTGGCAGAATAGGACTAAGTGTGTTGAGTTGTGCAGATTTATTGTGTCGCGTCAGGCATCAGTAATGGCGTCCAGTTCGAACTATCACATTAGTGTGCCGAAACTGCAAGGGCGTGAAAATTACAGTGAATGGTGTTTCGCAGCAGAAAATTTCCTTGTCTTAGAGGGAATGGTTGGGTGTATCAAACCTGAGCCCAACGTTGCTCCAGCAGCTGCAGACGATGCGAGAACAAAAGCGAAGTTGATTCTAACAATTGACCCGGCTCTTTATGTTCATATAAAGAATGTAGCAACATCGAAAGAATTGTGGGATAAATTGAAGATGTTATTCGATGACTCGGGATTTACAAGAAAAATAAGTCTTCTGAGGAATTTAATTTCTATTCGATTAGAAAATTGCACTTCGATGACGTCATATGTAACACAAATTGTTGAAGCTGGTCAGAAATTACAAGGTACGGGTTTTGGCATAAGTGATGAGTGGATCGGATCTATCATGTTGGCTGGATTATCTGAAAAATATATGCCCATGATAATGGCAATCGAGCATTCGGGCATGATAATCACAACCGACGCCATTAAAGGGAAATTGATGGACATTGGACCGGAAGACAGTGATGCCAACAATGCGTTTGCTTGTTTCCGCAAGAATCAAAAATCAAAGAGTGTAAAGAGTACACAGTCTATGTACAAGAAAGATGGTGAGAATGGGCTTAAAGGTCTCGTTACCAGGCCATAAAATTATTAAAAAAAAAAAAAAAATGGTGAGAATGAACGAATGTCGACATCTGTCAAAGAAAAACAATACGTCAAATGTTATAATTGTAAACAACATGGCCACTACCGTAATCAATGCACTTATAAAGATAAATCTTATAAGAATTCTGAAAATAAATCGTCAAAAACAAGTAATGCATTCAGTGCCGTGTTTTTTAGCAGAATATTTGACAAGAGTGACTGGTATGTCGACTCTGGGTCAAGTTCGCATTTGACAAGCAATAAAGATTGGATGGTCGACGAATGTTATTCTGGGTTCACCAAGGAAATCATGGTTGCTAACCAGAATAAAATCCCAGTGTTGTGTTGTGGAAAAGTAAACATAACAACATCAACTGAAGGATGTGACTTTAACATAACTGTTGAAAAAGTGTTGTGTGTGCCCAAATTATCTACCAACTTATTGTCAGTAAGCCAACTGATATGGCAGGGTAACAAGGTGTATTTTACAAGCGATGGATGCGAGATATTTAATAAACAGGACACTCTAGTAGCGACTGCATCACTTATAAATGGAGTTTATAAACTAAATACTTCATCTTGTTTGGTGGCAGCAACAGCAGAGTCTCCAGAAGTTTGGCATCGTAGATTGGGACATGTCAACAGTGATAACATGAATAAAATGCAGGATGCTGTGGAGGGGGTCAAATTAACTGAGAAGGCCGACATCAACAAGTCCAACTGTATAGTGTGCTGTGAAGGAAAGCAAAGTCGGTTGCCCTTCGATAATAAAGGGAACAGGAGTACTAAGCTATTGGAAATAGTACACAGTGATATATGTGGCCCTATGGAGAATGTATCGCTAGGAGGATCAAGGTACTTTCTCATTTTTGTTGATGATCACAGCAGCATGACATATGTTTATTTTTTAAAAGGTAAAAATGAGACTTTACAATATTTTAAAGAATATAAAGCAAGAGTTGAGAATTCAACGTCAAATAAAATAAAAATACTTGTAAAATAAAAAGTGATAATGGCACAGAGTTCTGTAACAGAGATTTTGATAATTATTTGAAGAAACTGGGTATAATTCATCAAAGAACCAATCCCTATACTCCTGAGCAAAACGGGCTTTGTGAATGTATGAATAGGACTCTGATCGAGAAAGCAAGATGCCTTTTATTTGATGCAAGATTAGGCAAGGAATTTTGGGCTGAAGCCTAATGGCTTCAGCACACAGAGACAATAGACACAGCAGTCTATTTACAAAATAGAATTGTAAAAGGTGGATTGAACCACTGTACACCGTACAAGTTGTGGACAGGAGGCAAACCCAACCTCAGTCATTTAAGGATTTTTGGTAGTACTGTCATGAGACATATACCCAAGGAGAGAAGACGTAAGTGGGACAAGAAATCAGAACAATGCATACTGGTTGGTTACCCTGAGGATGTCAAAGCGTATAGGTTATACAATCCTTCAACAAAGGCTATTATAACCAGTCGAGATGTTGTCTTCATAAATGAAAAGTTATCTCATCAAGAAAATATGATTGAAATGGAAGTGGTAGAAGACAAACCAGCAGAAAATAGTCCACATACATCTTCAGTGGGAGAGGTGTCAGACCATGATGGAGAGGATTCATTCATTTTAACGAATGACATGGATGAAACCTATGTACCAGAGGAGGAGTCCATGACATCTGAGGAAGAACAGCAACCAGAAACCACATCAAAGTCACAATGGGTGAGACAAAAACCAGAAAGGTTTGGATATATGTGCACAGAACAGTGTAATGAATATTTTAGTGATGAACTGACATTGGAAGAAGCACTAAGGGGACCAGAGAAGGAGCAATGGGAACAGGCAGTGAAAGAAGAGCTGAAAAGCTTTGAAGACAACAAAGCATGGGAAGTTGTTGATATTCCTGCAAGTGGCAATATAGTTAAGTGCAAGTGGGTTCTAAAAAAAAAGTGTCATAGTGAAAATAATGTCCGCTATCGAGCCAGACTTGTGGCTAAAGGGTGTAGTCAAAAATATGGTGTGGACTATAGTGAAACATTTTCTCCAGTAGTACGGCATACAACACTTAGGTTATTATTCGCATTATCAGTGCAGTTCAACCTAGAAGTAACACATCTTGATGTGAAAACTGCTTTCTTAAATGGAGATCTGTCTGAGACAATATATATGCAAAAGCCTTTAGGTTATGTCTGTCCAAATAATAAAGTTTTAAAATTGACCAAAGCTATATATGGTCTCAAACAGGCATCTCGTGCATGGCATAAGAAAGTGGATGGTTGCATGTTAGCTAATGGTTATATTAAGTCCCAAATAGAGTCATGTTTATATACAAAATTTGCTGGCAGCAGTAAAACCATCGTGACATTATATGTCGATGATTTCTTTGTATTCTCAAATGATAGAAATGAAACTAGTAATCTTAAGGATATGTTGAATAAGATTTTTGTATTAAAAGACTTGGGAATTGTAAAGGAATGTCTTGGCATGTCAGTTGTATTTGATAAACAAAATAATAATTGTACTGTGACTTTAAGTCAAGAAAAATATATTGATAGATTGTTGACTAAGTTCAATATAGTTGATTGTAACACTGTGAATACTCCAATGAAGGTCAACTTAAAATGTAAGAAGGAAAATGATTGTAGTAATCAAAATCCCTATCAGCAGCTTATCGGGAGCCTAATGTATTTGGTTGTGCTCACACGACCCGATATAGCTTATGCAGTGTCATATTTAAGTCAATTCAATAATTGTAATACTGAACAACAATGGGTTTATGCCAAAAGAATTTTAAGGTATTTGAAAGGGACAAAAGATTTAGGTTTAAAATATAGTAAGGGCAAAAATGCAAACATTGAAGGTTATGTTGATGCAGACTGGTGCAGTGATGTTAATGATAGGAAATCATATTCAGGATTTTGTTATACTTTGTCTGGGTCTGTTATATCTTGGAGTTGTAGTAAGCAAAAATGTATTACACTTTCTAGTACCGAATCTGAATATGTATCCATATCAGAAGCCTGCAAAGAGGCAGTTTATTTGAGAAATTTACAATTTGAACTTACTAAAAGGATGTATAAGATCATTTTATATAATGATAGTATGAGCGCACAGAAATTGTTGTTAAACCCTGTATTCCATAATAAAACGAAGCATATTGATGTCAGATATCATTATTGTAGAGAATTAATTAATGAAAACATTATAAGTGTTAATTATCTATGTACATCAAATATGCCTGCAGATTTGTTTACAAAAAGTCTCGCTGCTGTAAAACATTATAAACATTTGAATACTTTAGGTATTGTTAAAGTGTAATTGTTTCTTTTGTTTATATAGTATCTATATTTTGAGTGGGAGTATTATAAATAGCAAAATATAGATGTACCTACTACTAGCGACATCTTGTACCAGAGTGTCATCAAATGTTGTCTATGAGATTCTTTACTTTTGTCTTTAGAAAATAAAGTTCAGTTCTTTTCCGGTACTCGCTCAGTCACGTTGTTTTATTACAATAAATACAAATAAGAATATTATTTATTAGTATTTCTTATAGAACAGGTGTTAGCGGGCAGGAGCCTTTTCTGATGTTAACTGATACCCCCGTTAACGTACACGCTTAATGTCGAAGTATTCGCGAGTGTGTTGCCGGCCTTTTAAGAATTTTTATGACTTATGTATTGAAATTTTAAGAAAATTTAAATACAAACAAGATACCAATTACTGTTTTTTTTTTGGAACAGGAGTAACGGACACGAGCCTTATATGTTTTTAACTGATACCGCCGTTAATGCACACTCTCAATGTTCGCGAGTGTGTTGCAGGCCTTTTAAGAATTTTTGAAATTAAAAATTGTAATTTATAGAAAACTGAAATATTGACAAGATTATTACTGTTTTTCATGGAACAGGTGGTTAACGAACGGATTTTCCGTGGACAATCTCAATGTCAAGTTCGCGAGTGCGTTGCCGGCCTATTAAGAATTTGTATGACTTATTTGAAGTTAAATACAAACAAGAATATTATTTATTAGTATTTCTTATAGAACAGGTGTTAACGGGCAGGAGCCTTATCTGATGTTAACTGATACCCCCGTTAACGTACACGCTTAATGTCGAAGTGTTCGCGAGTGTGTTGCCGGCCTTTTAAGAATTTTTATGACTTATGTATTGAAATTTTAACAAAATTTAAATACAAACAAGATACCAATTACTGTTTTTTTTTTGGAACAGGGGTAACGGACACGAGCCTTATATGTTTTTAACTGATACCGCCGTTAATGCACACTCTCAATGTTCGCGAGTGTGTTGCAGGCCTTTTAAGAATTTTTGAAATTAAAAATTGTAATTTATAGAAAACTGAAATATTAACAAGATTATTACTTATTACTGTTTTTCATGGAACAGGTAGTAAACGAACAGATTGTCCGTGGACAATCTCAATGTCAAGTTCGCGAGTGCGTTGCCGGCCTATTAAGAATTTGTATGACTTATTTGAAGTTAAATACAAACAAGAATATTATTTATTAGTATTTCTTATAGAACAGGTGTTAACGGGCAGGAGCCTTATCTGATGTTAACTGATACCCCCGTTAACGTACACGCTTAATGTCGAAGTGTTCGCGAGTGTGTTGCCGGCCTTTTAAGAATTTTTATGACTTATGTATTGAAATTTTAACAAAATTTAAATACAAACAAGATACCAATTACTGTTTTTTTTTTGGAACAGGGGTAACGGACACGAGCCTTATATGTTTTTAACTGATACCGCCGTTAATGCACACTCTCAATGTTCGCGAGTGTGTTGCAGGCCTTTTAAGAATTTTTGAAATTAAAAATTGTAATTTATAGAAAACTGAAATATTAACAAGATTATTACTTATTACTGTTTTTCATGGAACAGGTAGTAAACGAACAGATTGTCCGTGGACAATCTCAATGTCAAATTCGCGAGTGCGTTGCCGGCCTATTAAGAATTTGTATGACTTATTTGAAGTTAAATACAAACAAGAATATTATTTATTAGTATTTCTTATAGAACAGGGGTAGAACAGGTTTTAACGGGCAGGAGACTTTTCTGATGTTAACTGATACCCCCGTTAACGTACACGGTTAATGTCGAAGGGTTCGTGAGTGTGTTGCCGGCCTTTTAAGAATTTTTATGACTTATGTATTGAAATTTTAAGAAAATTTAAATACAAACAAGATTATTACCAATTACTGTTTTTTATGGAATAGGTGGTAAACGAACAGATTGTCCATGGACAATCTCAATGTCAGCTTTGCGAGTGCGTTGCCGGCCTATTAAGAATTTTTATGACTTTGTTGAAGTTAAATACAAACAAGAATATTATTTATAAGTATTTTTTATAGAACTCAATGTTCGCGAGTGTGTTGCCGGCCTTTTAAGAATTTTTGAAATTAAAATTTAATTTATAGAAAACTGAAATATTAACAAGTGTTAGCGGTAGTTGATTTAGTTCTTAGGGTAGGAAATTAAACACTTCAATGATGACCTAATTCACTATAATTTACTTCACTGATTTTACGTGAACTGTATAACTTCAAACTTGTACGAAGAAAAGGCCCGTGCGCATGTGTCACAACCTCTTTTATCATCACAACTCCCTCGTCCGACGCGACCATCCCACTTCGCGAAAATGGTCGAGTCAATTCGTAACAACTCGTAAACAACCGAACGAATCAAATGAGTAACTATTGCACATGCGCACTTGTAGCAAGATTCTTAAGAATATGTTTTATAAAAATGTTTAGAATTTAATTAAATTAATATTAGAAGCTAACAGTCGGCCTTTCCTGACAATGTTTGCGTCTCGCAAAAAAAAGAATGCTTTGTAACATACAACTCAAATTAGAAACGAAATTTTAACTTTAACTTTTGAATTACATCTATAACTACAGAGAGTTAAATTTAATCCATTGTGACGTTACTAATTATTTATGTTCATTTATTAAGGAATATATGAATTTGTCTCGGTAGACATCCCTACTCATCGGCAAAGAAGACAGGGTGTAGGCCGAGAGAAAAAGCCGGCGTAAAAAACTCTCGGTACTCTTTTAAAATATCAAGTCATCAATTTTATCAATAATTTACAATAGTCTTACTAACTAAATCTATTGTGACCTCTTCACATTCACAATAGTCTTACATAACCAAATCTATTGTGACCTCTTCACATTCACAATAGTCTTACATAACCAAATCTATTGTGACCTCTTCATAGTCACAATAGTGTTACATAATCAAATCTATTGTGACCTCTTCACATTCACAATAGTCTTACATAACCAAATCTATTGTGACCTCTTCACATTCACAATAGTCTTACATAACCAAATCTATTGTGACCTCTTCACATTCACAATAGTGTTACATAACCAAATCTCTTGTGACCTCTTTACATTCACAATAGTCTTACATAACCAAATCTCTTGTGACCTCTTCATAGTCACAATAGTGTTACATAACCAAATCTCTTGTGACCTCTTTACATTCACAATAGTCTTACATAACCAAATCTCTTGTGACCTCTTCATAGTCACAATAGTCTTACATAACCAAATCTATTGTGACCTCTTCACATTCACAATAGTCTTACATAACCAAATCTATTGTGACCTCTTCACATTCACAATAGTGTTACATAACCAAATCTCTTGTGACCTCTTAATATTCACAATAGTTTTACATAACCAAATCTATTGTGACCTCTTCACATTCACAATAGTCTTACATAACCAAATCTATTGTGACCTCTTCACATTCACAATAGTCTTACATAACCAAATCTATTGTGACCTCTTCACATTCACAATAGTCTTACATAACCAAATCTATTGTGACCTCTTCACATTCACAATAGTCTTACATAACCAAATCTATTGTGACCTCTTCACATTCACAATAGTCTTACATAACCAAATCTATTGTGACCTCTTCATAGTCACAATAGTGTTACATAATCAAATCTATTGTGACCTCTTCACATTCACAATAGTCTTACATAACCAAATCTATTGTGACCTCTTCACATTCACAATAGTGTTACATAACCAAATCTCTTGTGACCTCTTAATATTCACAATAGTTTTACATAACCAAATCTATTGTGACCTCTTCACATTCACAATAGTCTTACATAACCAAATCTATTGTGACCTCTTCACATTCACAATAGTCTTACATAACCAAATCTATTGTGACCTCTTCACATTCACAATAGTGTTACATAACCAAATCTCTTGTGACCTCTTAATATTCACAATAGTTTTACATAACCAAATCTATTGTGACCTCTTCACATTCACAATAGTCTTACATAACCAAATCTATTGTGACCTCTTCACATTCACAATAGTCTTACATAACCAAATCTCTTGTGACCTCTTCATAGTCACAATAGTCTTACATAACCAAATCTATTGTGACCTCTTCACATTCACAATAGTCTTACATAACCAAATCTCTTGTGACCTCTTCATAGTCACAATAGTGTTACATAACCAAATCTCTTGTGACCTCTTTACATTCACAATAGTCTTACATAACCAAATCTATTGTGACCTCTTCACATTCACAATAGTCTTACATAACCAAATCTATTGTGACCTCTTCACATTCACAATAGTGTTACATAACCAAATCTCTTGTGACCTCTTTACATTCACAATAGTCTTACATAACCAAATCTCTTGTGACCTCTTCATAGTCACAATAGTGTTACATAACCAAATCTCTTGTGACCTCTTTACATTCACAATAGTCTTACATAACCAAATCTCTTGTGACCTCTTCATAGTCACAATAGTGTTACATAATCAAATCTATTGTGATCCCTTTATGATCCTTTATACAAAAGTGATTTTATCATGTAAAATTGATATTCTAGTCTCGTGTTCAAAACATAAATTTAACAAAAATATATATTAAAATCATAAAAAAAATCTTATCGTAAGCACAACAATTACTTGAAGCACTTTCATTTCTCACAAAATACCTAATTATATGAATAACACCAACTACTACTACAACCCTACTTGTTCTCAGTATTATGTTTCAACAACATATTTCAATTCACTCAAAACTTACTTATTATATTCAGCCATCGCTTTTATTAGGATACTATTACTTCTGGAGATGACGTAAATTTGACATTACTTTATCAAATAATTTGTCAAATACAAACTCATTGGTAACCGATCAAATTGATACAATAATTTCCTTACATTCAATTTCATTACAATATCTTATCAATTCTGTTGAACGATATTTTTATCATCAGACACAAATAAAAGTATTTCATATCCACTACTAAGACAAATAATAAAAAGAAAACTATTGTTAGTGTAAGTCAAGTATTGATTATGCACAGGGAATATATATATGTAGAAAAGTCATATGTAATTTTACTATAAACATACTAGTTTTAATATAAAAATTATAACAGTCTTAACAAGCAAGCTAAATTGTCGACATGAAATAACATCAAAGTTTTAGATTTGTTACTTAAATTGAGACTTTTTTCCGTTCCGCTGTGCCAAAACGCAATTTTGTTGTCATTTGTAATATAATAAACCCAAAGTGAATTACAGTCAAATACGACCCCCACAAAAAACAAGCCATGAACGACTAGGCTCTGCTGAATGTTAACATACTGCAGAGTCCAATTCATCTGAAGTAAATCAAGTTTGTTTATCAGCAGTGCCAACTTTAAGTGCTGGGAGCAATATGTATGTAAAATTAGACTTCGTTTACTAATTTCCCATTCATCACCTTTGCAACCCTTGCTCACTTAAAACCACAAATAGCATCAGCTTTCTAATAGTACCCTCTTGCAAGGTCCAGTGTAATGCAACACCCTTGACTGAAGTATTGTCCACTTATTAATTCGCGGTAGAGGGCAAAGTGCACAGCCTAAGACTTTGATCTTCTTTCAGGCCGTATTACGGGTAAAAACCTGTCGCTTAGCTCTATCTTAATTTCTGTACATGTTTTAAAACCAATCGCTAAACTTATTTGAAGAACCCAGCTACAAATAAGTATCTATATTTTCATTTGTAAAAAAAAACTATAACAATTAATATTAAAAAAAAAAACTATATAAATATTTACCTCGCCTAAAAACCTCTAAAAATGGTTAAATTATTATTATACACAAAAAATATAAATAAATTACTTCTGTAAGAACCTTGTTATAATATTAAAGAGACTTGTAACTTCTAAACATAAAATATTATAGATTTAATTAAGGTAATGGTTAAAATTCATAAAAAAAATTAAAATCAATTATTTCTGTAATAAAAATAAACTTTATAAAATTTTTCAACTCACCCGAGAAGCCCTAAAAATGGTGAAATTATTATTATAAAAAAATTTAAAAGAAATTAGTCCGATAATAACCTTAAGGTCAGTATACAATAATGGTTAAAATTAATAATAAATTAATTCTGTAAAAAAAGTACACTTTATAAAAATATTTATATACATATATATATATATTTAACTCACCTAAAAGGCTCTAAAATGGTAAAATTATTATTAAAAAAAAATAAGTCCTCTACAGCTGTTAAAAATAAAAAATAACGTAAAATGTTCTTAGCGTTAAAAGGAAATCGGACAATTCAAGATCATATCGGCGACTGCCTCACGTATAAGTTCCCCAAAAACGTAAAAATCATGGTTGGCCAAACCTAAAAAAAAAGGTTGTACTCTATCCCCACTAAACAGGCCGTGTGGAGTCGAATGCACTCACTCCTGAAGTGATAGCTCTAACCGTTCCAGAGATAGCTTTCCCAAAACCCTTGCTAATTACTTACTAATCACCACCTTATCAGCTACGAATGCGTCGTTATCTACTTTCCTACATTCACTAACCCGATCTATGGCTCTAAAAGAAAAATAGAATAAACTATGTCTAACCTAACCTAATCTACGGGTCTAAGCAAACAACAATAAACATACCTATCCTACATTAACACCATTATCTATAATAAAATTAGATGTAAGGGTTACATATTTAAATAAAATATTTTTATTCCAGGTATTATTCTTTTATTTATATGTCCAATATATTTCTATACAAATTTACTAGCACCGTATCTGTTGGCGACTCGTAAATATAAATAGAGATAGATTATACGTTAATTTTAGCGACTCTATAATTATAAGATAAATAAGAATATTTTTGGCAGCTCATAAGTAGAAATTAACTATGAGTTATGTTTGATGAGAATATTGTTGATAGCTCATAAGTAAAAATTTAGTATGAGTTATAAGTTAATTAAAATATGTAAATAATTTAAGAATGAAAAATGGTTAATAAATAAACGAATAAAATGCTTCGCCGAACAAAAGGGTCGCATAGCTCTCGTCGCGGTATACCGGCGCAGATGTTTGTAAGCGCAGCTCTCGTCGCGGTATACTGTTCGAGTACTTAAACTCGGCGAGGTCTACGCAAAATTCTCTTTCCTCTTTCCTCTGACTACGAACTGGGACCCACGAATAATCGGCGAAGCAAGAAACAAGATCAAGGCGCAGTTTCATTTCAAGACAACGTCAAACAATTACGCACAATTATTATTATTATTTTTTTTTGAAGAAGGAATCTCGCTGTTGGCCTTAAGGGCCTTTACAGCTCAGTTCGGGCTGTTTTGGCGAGCGTAGCTCGGCCAGAATGGCGTTTTGTCCCGCGACTAGCGCAAGGGCGTCTCCTGTGAGACTCGAACCTCGGCTTGGGCCGTCGCGGGGCGGTCAATCGCCTGAAGGGCAGGACGGAAGCTCACTGGAGTGAGCGAAGTGCGAAGTAAAGGTCCTCGCCTTCCGGTGAAGGCGGTTTTTTACCCTAATCTGTGATTGGCTATTTTTATTATTTTTGGCCGCGCGGGCGGCTTTTAATTTATCGTTTGCTACGGTAATTGGATCATCCGGATCCGTTAGTATGTGTCGAGGCCTCCTACGAGCCTTTTTTGTCGGGAAGGGGTAATAGTTGATGCTATTACGCACCAGCGGATTGGGATGGTGTTTAGCCTTGTCAAAGTGGCGTGTGGACGCCAACTTCATCCATTGGGCTATGGTAGGGAGCTCCAGGTCGTGGTGGAGATCGACGTTTCTCACATAGAAGGGCGCACCGGTCGCGATTCTCATGAATCGCGACTGAAGCACCTGTAGCCGGTGAATATAGGAGGGGGCACAATGCGCAAAGACTACGCTAGCGTATGTCATGCACGGTCGGATGCATGCCTTGTACAGGGTCACCTTGTGTCTGAGAGACATTTGACTCCTTTTATTTAGGAGGAAATGGAGGCGAGAGAGGACAAAATAGGCCTTCTTGCGAACGGTGGCTATGTGCTTACGGAAAGACATGCCGCTATCGAGCGTGACTCCTAGATATTTGACGGACTTTTGCCAAGGGATGGCTTGCCCGTATAGGGTTACCTCTGTCTTGAGGTGAAATTTATCCCTAGCGATAGCACCGGGGTTGCCCCTGGCAAAGAGAAGTGCTACGCTTTTCTCGGGATTTATTTGGAAGCCCCATTTCCGAAACCATTCGCCTAACGACGTGGTAGCGGTCTGGAGTCTGTCCACAATGACACCTCTATCTTTGTGGGTGGTATAGAGAGCGGTGTCATCGGCATAGAGGGCTAGCTCCACATTGGGAGCCCTAGGGATGTCGCCGGTATACAGCGTGAACAGAAGGGGCGAGAGGACCGAGTCCTGAGGGACTCCGGCCATGATGGGGCGAGGAGACGATAGCGTTCCTTCTACGCGATAGCGCATTGAGCGGTCGGACAAGAAGTCGTGTACGATACGCACGAGTCTTAGTGGCACATTAAGGTGGTAGAGCTTGTAAACCAAGCCGTTGTGCCAGACCTTGTCGAAAGCTTTCGCTATGTCGAAGAAGAGTGCACTGCTCCACTAGGTTGACGGCTAAGCACTCGGCTTTTTCGTCGTCGTCGAATGCGTCAGGCAGATTTGGACGCTTGAGAGGGGGCATGGACGCCACCGTGTCGGTTTTAAGGGAACGCGCGAGAGACCAATAGGCCGTGTGCGAAGGTGACAATGTGCTGGTAAGACGGTCCCAGCGTTCGTTTCTAATTTCCCGCATGCGCTCTTTGACTCGGCGCTGCGAGGTGCGGAGTGCTCTGCGGTTTTCGTCGGTCGGGGCTCTGGCGAAGGCGCGAGTCGCCGCGTTCTACGACTCGGCGACCTTGGTCTGAATGTGATTAGTGACCGAGGAGATCGCGTCTAACGCGTGAGCGGACGAGACTAAATTGTCGGGGACATTTGGGAGGGCAGAGGTGTCGGCGGGCTTGAGGGCCTCGTCTAACTTCTGCCAGTCGACAATGGACTTGAACCTCTTCTCTCGAGTGTTAGGGCCGAATTCAAAGTGAACCGGGAAGTGATCCGAGTCTAACTCGTGTAACGTCTCTACGCTTCGCGGCTGTAGTGCCACGTTACGTAAAACCGCTACGTCTATGACGTCCGTTGAGAGAAGGCCGTTGCCTGTTATGCCACGGCGAGTCGGTTGTATGGGGGCAATGACGTTGAAATTGAGCACGTCTATAAGCCTATTGAGGGCTAACCCATTAGGGTTCTGTTTTGAGCTATTCCAGTCCCCGTGTTTGCTATTGAGATCCCCGACTAATAAGACCGAGGGGCCCATCGCAAACAGGGTTCTGAGATCGCTCTCTAGTATGTCCTTGGCGGGAGGGAGGTACACCGACGCGATAATAATCGGCTGATGGCCGGTCATGGCTACGCGCAACACGGTCGGAAGCGAAGTGTGAAGCAGGGGTGCGTGGGTTAAGGCGGTGCCAGCACTACGTCAAACCGTCTTGACAAAACGTACGAAGTCAATCCCCACCGGTATACAAAACCGCGCCGAGGAACTTTGGTTACTGCACGGGCGTATTCAAACGACATAAACGTAACGACGACTTAAACGTAATATCCCGTGCAGGCCCGAGTACCTGAGGTGTCGTAGGGATTGGCAACAATAGCGGTACGTACGAAGTCAATCCCCACCGGTATTCAAAGCCGCGCCGAGGAACTTTGGTTACTGCACGGGTGTTTTCAAACGAACACATAAACGTATTATCCCGTGCAGGCTTGAGTCTCTGAGGCGTCGTGGAGGTTGGCATTCAACAAGTGGTCCTTCGAGCCGGATTCTGCACCGATTGTCATCAAGAAGTGAATATTGCGAAAGGAAAATGCCAGTCACAAGGTCACAGAACGGGATGCAGCGAGGGGAATCGACGTTAACTGCTACCTCCGCTACTACGTCCGAAGCCACTCGGATTACAAGCGGAGAGATAACGATAGAGCAGTCCACGTCGACGAGCGCAGCCATCCAGCCAGATCAAGCATTGACTCTGGCACCAGCGGGTTCCACCCGGCGGGCCGCATCGAGAGCCGTATCCAAAGCCAGCTCAAGAAGACAAGCCGAGGCCAGAGAAGAGCTGGCTCGCTGCGAGCTCCGGGAAGCGCAGGCAGCAGCACGCCTGGCCAGAATACGGTTAGAAGCAGCAACGGAAGAGAAAGACTCCGTTATAGAAGATGTCAGTGATAACCATAATGAAAAGGTTAAAAACTGGATGCGCACATCGGCACAAAGGCCAGAAGAATTAGAAACAAAAAGCGACATTCAAGCAATAGCTGACGCAATAAAGGAAGCCATGACGACACATGTAGCGCCGCAACCGAAGTACATTCAAGAGCTGCCAATATTTGAAGGGGACAGCTCCGAATGGACGGCGTTCCGGGTCGTATACGAAGACACTTCTCCGATGTTCACTGGCATTCAGAATATGGCGCGGCTACGTAAAGCGATTTAAGGCACGGCGAGAGAAAGCATGCAGAGAGCCTCTTGTACTCAGAGGCAATGCCAGAAGAAGTAATTAACGCTTTACGCCGAAGATTTGGTAGACCGGACGCGCTGGTGTTAGCTGAACTGGAGAAATTAATGGCGCTTCCTAGAACGACGGAAAATCCGAGGGACATATGCGTATTCGCTAGCCAAATCAACAATAGCGTGGCCGCCATAAAGGGATTGAAGAGACCGCAATACCTCTACTCACCCGAAATCGTGAAACTTATAATAGAGAAGATGCCTCCAATACTTAGATTCAGGTGGTACGATTTCACGGCTGCGAGGGAAGAGGAATCATTCTCTGATATCCAAACAATAAGCAACTTCCTCAATTCAGAAGCGGATAAATGCGGCGCATTCGCGGCACTCGAAGACAACAAAAGTGTACGACCGAGCGCAGTGATAAGAAGGCCAGTGAAGCAAGCTACTTATAATGTCGCTGAAAGGAGTACACCAGAAGAAATCAAGTGCCCAGACTGTGAAGGCACCCATAAACTCAAAGACTGTGAAAGATTCCTGAAGGCGGCAGTCAACGAGAGATGGGAAACAGTTAAGAGGCTTAAGGTCTGCTTCAAGTGCCTCACTGGGAAGCACCGAAAGGAAACATGCCGAAGACCACCGTGCAAGATTTGTCGAAGATGGCACCATAGCCTATTACACGTGACGTCGGAAAGCGAACGATGTCACGATGAGGTAGCGCCCGAGACGGCGACGGTCAACACAATAAGCACACCGAAAGCTATTCTAAAGATGCTTAAGGTGGAGATATATTGACCGGCTGGGAGCAAACAAGTACTGGCGCTGCTAGATGAAGGCTCAACGGTTACACTGCTTGATGAAAACGTGGCTTCGAGCATCGGCATCCAAGGCCCTCGCGAAATCCTTAACATAGAAACTATCGGCGGAGGGCAAATGCAAAACCATAACTCCATGATTTTAGATATCGAAGTGAAAGGGATCAAGCAAAGCGAGAAGTGCATACTCAAACGGGCAAGAACTATCAAGGAGCTCAAATTGACCCCACAACTCATAGATAAATCCCGGCTAAAGAAGTATCATCACTTGCGGGGTTTACTACAAGAGGTGTGCTATGAAGCTGAGGCGCCGAAGCTGCTCATTGGCCAAGACAATTGGGAATACATTGTCTCGTTACAAATACGACGTGGGAAGCCAGGGCAGCCGGTGGCGTCACGAACAAAGTTAGGATGGGTTCTTCACGGTTCCGACAGCAGCGGCGTGTCACCGATCAATTATGTGAACACATGTGCACACGCAAGCGTCGTCGATAAAACAGATCAGCTGGTGAGGGAACAGTATTGAGTCCTTGGGGGTTCAGCCGAAGAGGCCTTCAACGGATATAGAACAGCGAGCGCTTGAAATATTGGATAGAACCAGTCGACAATTGGAAGATGGCAGATACGAGGTCGGACTATTGTGGAAAACGGACGACATACAACTTCCAAACAATTACGCAGCAGCTTTCAACAGATTTCAAGGAATAGAAAAAAAACTGCGTAAGGACGCTAAATTAAAAAATGAATATAGCGCGCAGATAGAGAATCTGTTGAAAAGTAACTACGCTGAAGAAGCACCAGATGACTGCACATCCAACAAAAAGTGGTACCTGCCTCATTTTCCAGTGGTTCACCCCCTTAAAAAGAAGCTGAGAATTGTCTTCGACGCCGCGGCTAAATACAATGGAGTCAGCCTCAACGACGTTCTGCTGACCGGTCCGGACTTACTGCAGTCAATATTTGGAGTGCTACTTCGCTTCCGTCAAGGTCCCGCAGCGGTAGCGGCCGATATAAAAGAAATGTTTCTGCAGGTGAAAATATCTGCAGAAGATAGAGACAGTCTCAGGTTCCTATGGCGGAAAGACAAGGAAGCGCCAGTGAAGGAATATAGAATGTCATCGGTGATTTTTGGAGCTGCGTCGTCGCCTTGCACCGCGATTTATATAAAAAAAACAAGAATGCAAAGGCCTTCATACATAAATATCCGGAAGCGGCGCAAGCAATAGAGCGGAATCACTATTTGCTATCACTATATGGATGACTATTTGGAAAGTTTCCATAGTATTGACGATTGCAAACGAGTAATGCAGCAAGTTGACTTCATTCACAAGAAGGCGCACTTCGAGCTACGAGGATGGGCGTCGAATAAAAAATAAATCGTAGATGCCGGCGGCAAACAGGAAGTGCACCTAGGGGAAAACGAAGAAAAGACCCTGGGACTGAGATGGCTGACGTCAGAGGATTGTCTTGGATTTAGAAGCCAGTTTAGAAGAATCCCTGACGAGGTGGCACGAGGCATGCAGACTCCAACAAAACGAGAAGTCACGGGAGCTGTGATGTCTACCTTCGACCCACTCGGACTGCTGTCACCCATTCTCATCCAAAAGATATGGCGCAGTGGTGTTGGATGGGATAACCAAATAACTGAAGATGATACCGAGGCTTGGAAAAGCTACCTAGAGCATATCAGTAGAATACAAGACATCCGGCTGCCGCGATACATGTCACTATTCTGCACTGAGGGGGAGCTGCATACTTTCACTGACGCGAGCGAGACAACGTATGCAGCCGCAGTATACTGGCGAACCGGAGATAAAGGAAAATACTTAATAAACCTCGTCGCAGCCAAGTCGCGAGTAACGCCTTTAAAACCAGTCTCTATGCCGAGACTTGAACTACAGGCAGCTCTGTTAGGTAGTAGACTAGCAGATTCAGTGGCAAGAGAGCTCGACCTACAAGTTACAAAGAAAACCTTTTGGTCGGATTCAAGTGTGGTCCTGTCCTGGATAAAGGCAGATCCCAGAACATTTAAGACCTTCGTAGCGCATCGAATTGCGGAGATAGAGGATCTGACGAATGCACAGGACTGGAGGTGGGTGTCAACAGCGGAGAATCCTGCCGACGATGCAACCAGAAGTCCACCCGAAGAGTTTAATGCGGAACATCGATGGTTCAAGGGTCCAGATTTCCTGTCGAAAGGCGAAACAGAATGGCCAGCTCCACGAAGCTTTAAAAAGGAAAAATGCGAGGAAGACAGAACGACGGAACAGGTCAATACAATTCACCACAGCGAAGTAACACCGGTTCCTGAAAACTGTTCATCGTGGACGAAATTGTGGAGATCCACTGCCAGGGTACTACAATTCATCAATCTGTCTAAAGAAAAGAGGCCGTCGAACCACGAACGCTGCAATAAAACTGCAAAAATGAGGCGACACTTCCTTCCATTAGATGAAACGCATCTACTGAGAGCGGAGGAGGTTCTAATCGCCCAGTGTCAGAAACGCAGTTTCGACCAAGATATCAAAAACCTTAAACAAGGGCGCAAGACAGATAATAGAAGCCAATTGAACAGGCTAGATGTCACTATGAAAGACCAATTCATAAGACTTCAAGGCAGAGTAAGGAACGTAGCGGGCGTTGACAACAACTATTTAACGCCCATAGTACTGGATGGCAGGAGCGCTATCAGGCGATTGATTATCAAATACTATCATGAAAAGTTCAACCATGGTAATCAAGCCACGGTAATGAACGAAATCCGCCAAAAATACTGGATGTTGGGTTTGAGATCAGTACTGCGCAGTATATAGCAAAACTGCCAACATTGTAAGCTAAAAAAAGGTAAACAAGCGGAATATCCGGCGGGCGACTTACCTCAAGAAAGACTCCGACATGGTGAGCCCCCCTTCACGTGAACAGGTGTAGACTACTTCGGTCCAATGCTCGTGGCGATTGGCAGACGAAGAGAGAAGAGATGGGGAGCCTTGTTTACCTGCCTGACCACGAGGGCAGTACACATCGAAATAGCGCCCAGCCTGACGACGGACTCTACAATAATGGCGTTAAGGAGATTCGCCTCACGAAGAGGAATGCCAAAAGTAATTTATTCCGATAATGGAACTAATTTCGTTAAGGCTAATAAATAACTCCAAACCGCCATTGAAGGGCTTAAAAGAGAGGAAATCGTCACGGAAGCGGAGAAGGTTGGCATAAAGTGGAAATTTATTCCTATAACTAACCTCGCTGACAATTTAGAAGAGGAGGCGCTAACCCCAAATCACTTCCTCATTGAACGATCCAGTGGAGCTGCGCGCGTAGGGCATTTTCCTGATGCGAAGCTAGTGGGCAGAGAAGATTGGAAGACCGTCCAACGACTCTCTGATCACTTTTGGAGGAGATGGCTGCGAGAGTACTTGCACACGCTACTGCCCAGGAAAATGACAGGACGACGGGAAGGTGAGCAGCTACAACCAGGCGACGTGGTTCTTATCGTGGACCGCACGCTACCACGATGCACGTGGCCGAGGGGCATTATCAAAATTACGTACCCCGGGCCCGACGGAAGAACCAGGATCGTGGACGTCACAACCAAAGGTGGAGTGCTACGAAGACCATCGTCGAGGATAGTGATCTTGGTGCCTGCGAAGTTGCCGTGCAGGAACGACGGTGCTACGCACGAGGGGGAGAATGATGGCGACTCGTAAATATAAATAGAGATAGATTATACGTTAGTTTTAGCGACTCTATAATTATAAGATAAATAAGAATATTTTTGGAACTCATAAGTAGAAATTAACTATGAGTTATGTTTGATGAGAATATTGTTGATAGCTCATAAGTAAAAATTAAGTATGAGTTATAAGTTAATTAAAATATGTAAATAATTTAAGAATGAAAAATGGTTAATAAATAAACGAATAAAATGCTTCGCCGAACAAAAGGGTCGCATAGCTCTCGTCGCGGTATACTGTTCGAGTACTTAAGCTCGGCGAGATCTACGCAAAATTCTCTTTCCTCTTTCCTCTGACTACGAACTGGGACCCACGAATAATCGGCGAAGCAAGAAACAAGATCAACAAAGAGCAAACAAGCAAGAAGGCGCAGTTTCATTTCAAGACAACGTCAAACAATTACGCACTAGCAGGGGTGCGTGGGTTAAGGCGGTGCCAGCACTACGTCAAACCGTCTTGACAAAACGTACGGAGTCAATCCCCACCGGTATACAAAACCGAACTTTGGTTACTGCACGGGCGTATTCAAACGACATAAACGTAACGACGACTTAAACGTAATATCCCATGCAGGCCCGAGTACCTGAGGTGTCGTAGGGATTGGCAACAATAGCGGTACGTACGAAGTCAATCCCCACCGGTATACAAAACCGCGCCGAGGAACTTTGGTTACTGCACGGGCGTATTCAAACGACATAAACGTAACGACGACTTAAACATAATATCCCATGCAGGCCCGAGTACCTGAGGTGTCGTAGGGATTGGCAACAATAGCGGTACGTACGAAGTCAATCCCCACCGGTATACAAAGCCGCGCCGAGGAACTTTGGTTACTGCACGGGTGTTTTCAAACGAACACATAAACGTATTATCCCGTGCATGCTCGAGTCTCTGAGGTGTCGTGGAGGTTGGCATTCAACAGTATCATTGATCTCTGAGTCACACGTAAAATTTCTAAGGAAGTCTTCTAATCTCATCCCCCTGAACTTGTAATATATGTATACCAAACAGTACTCTCTGCACACCGCCGATAGGTAATCCTGAACCGTAAGGCTATTGTATCTCCACATGCAACAATTCCTTCTTAAAAATCCTTCTATTGCTTCAATAGGTTTACGTCCAAACGAATCAAAGTATTCCCCAACTCTTTCAACGTTTATATGAATAGCCACCCAATGAGACCCCGGCTGTGAATCAGGGTCAAGATTGCATATGATAAGTGCTGGCACCTGAGCATACATCGGCAATCGATTTGAAGGATATACGTTGCTCTGGAGGCTGGGATGTATTCTACGAAGACTCATTTGCACTTCTAGTGTGTTCATACTTTAATATGCGTTTACTCCCCTACTCTTTCACTCTTTTACTGACTACATTTATTACTATCAATTCATATTTGTACCAATGTATTTAAACACACATAATATGATCTCAACATATGTAATGAGTCTCTTTGTAAAAAAAGTAATGAAGGTAAATAAAAACCATGTCATATTCGATTACATTATATTTTATTATTCTTAATATCATAATAATTACATAAGTGATTGCTTAACTACTATAATCCACACATACATTTCTGTTCTTATCTATTTCTATAATATTTGAAAACTCTGCGTAAACTACACAGTTAATTGTTTCAGGCAATGCGCTCTCGAATCTTACTTCCATTCTTACACTACCATGGCGTACAAGATTCCAATGCACATTAGAGTTAGCCGACAAGTCAGGTGTTAAATCAAAAGCTAGTAAACAGTACCCATTTGAATATTGCTCCTTCGATATTCCATTACCTTCGTTAAGAAAATGTATACCGGTGCCTGAGTACAGGGTGTGGTATGCGCTAGTAAATACATCGTTTGGAAATGATGGTTGTAACGCTTTTGAAGGTATCTGTTGACCATCTATATATAGGCTAAATGAGCAAATACCAAAATTTTCAAAGTTGAAAGGATTTTTACCATAACTACCGTTGCATGTCAATGTCATGGTCAAAAATGTATGCATTACAGGTAGATGATAAAATTATTACTAAGGCGAAGGGTGTTAACAAATGTGTCACTAAAAAATTAACGTTGGATAATTATAAGTCGTGTTTGTTTAATAAAAACGTACAGCATTGTAAAATGTATCGGTTTAGATCATTAAAACATACAATTTTTACACATGAAATAAATAAGGTGTGTTTATCTTTTACTGACACTAAGCGGTACATTTTACGAAACAAAATCGATACATTACCTATAGGTCATTACCAAATCAATAGTATGTAATTAAGTTAATCATTATTGTAAATATAACAAATTGTAAATTTTTATGTAAATTTAATTTGTTTTGTACATGTATAATGTATAAACGTGTACATTAATATTGTGATATAACACTTACATTTTTTATATATATCATATAAATAAATTGTTTTTAAAATACCAACTTAATTTTATCCCTTTCCCTGAAGAAGTCAAAAAATAATGATTCATTTTATTCATCCCTTTCCTGCTACGGACCTAGTGGGTGTGGAAAATCTAACTTTGTTGTAAATTTCATTATGCATAAAAGTAGTATATGTAATTTTTTTAGAAGGCGAATCTAAAACTATATCAATATTGAAAGATTGGTTAACATTTGACTGAGCGTGATATGAGCGTTTATAATGTTGGAACGTTTACATCGGTTACTCAAAAACTAGTCGATTGATTTAAAAAAATTACACTGTTAGATAGAAAATTGAACGGCAAATCTAAAACTATATCAATATTGAAGATTGGTTAACATTTGACTGAGATATGAGCGTTTATAATGTTGGAACATTTACATCGATTACTCAAAAACTAGTCGATTTAATTTAAAAAAAATACACCGTTAGATAGAAAATTGAACGGCAAATCTAAAACTATATCAATATTGAATATTGGTTAACATTTGACTGAGATATGACCGTTTATAATGTTGGAACATTTACATCGATAACTCGAAACAAATTACACCATTAGATAGGAAATTGAATGGCGAACAGGTTAGGTTTGGTTCGGTTAGGTTGGGTGACCTTTTTTTTATGAGATATGAGCGTTTATAATGTTGGAACGTTTACATCGATTACTCAAAAACTAGTTTATTTATTTAAAAAAAATTACACCGTTAGATAGAAAATTGAACGGCAAATCTAAAACTATATCAATATTGAAGATTGGTTAACATTTGACTGAGATATGAGCGTTTATAATTTTGGAACATTTACATCGATTACTCAAAAACTAGTCGATTTAATTTAAAAAAATTACACCGTTAGATATAACTTAATTTAACTTAAACTGTGGATAAAAATTTAAATTAAACTTGACTGAAAGATCTTTGATGTTTCATGACGCGATGTAACACGGAGCTTATTTATTTATTAAACAAACCGCCAATTAATGTATTTACAAAACAATAAGTCTGCATCTAAAACGGTGAGTTTCCTAAACGTCTAGATGCCTCGATACCGAGCTTTGTCATGAAGCGTACGGCCCATGAGGTTAGTTAAGCCCTGACTGCTCACCGACGGATATTTTGCTCTCTATATATATATCTATATGTATGTCTCCGATCAAGGGTTGCAACGCCTCTAGATTATTTTAGGATGCCATTATTCTTATTCTTAAGAAGTCAGGAAATAGTTTAGGCAACCAAATATAAACTTGAGATTCGATGATGACGATACTGCCATTGTAGATGTCTGAAATAATCTGTGGTGATTCTTAGGTGATTCGAGTAAGCCTTTTTTTGCAAACAAGGGATTAACGGGCAAGAGGCTCATCTGATGTTAAATGGTACATCATGGCCACTCACATTGCCAGAAGTCTCGCAAGTGCGTTTCCGATCTTTTAAGAATTGGTACGCTCTTTTCAGCAGCTTTTTGGCAGCTGTTTCCACATTGTGGTGGTGCGCGGCAAATTGTCTTAATAAACGCTCAGTTCTGGAACGGCGTTGTTGCAAACGTCTTGTTTTGTCAAAGTCCGAAACAGGCAGAGAAAATTATTGTAATTTTATAAAACATACAAGTTCATCCGTTCGTCCTAATCCCACGAAGACAATGGAGGCATTATTCAGCGGCGATAAAGCATCTTTTATTCAGGGACACGCAACAGGCCAAAATCCGCGAAACCTTGTTAATATTAAATGCAATCAACTAAATGAATTGCACACAACATTTGTCAAGTTTTCATGCGAAAATTGAAATAAAAAAATCAGAAAGGCGCGGTAAACTCGGCTTGAGGCTTTTAAGTACGATTATTTATTCTGTGGGTTTATGGCGCGCACTTTATTTGACTCCATGTCTCACGTAAATCAAAAGCATACGCTCGCAGATCGTGTGATGTATTTTAATTATAATAATTTTGTGCTGTTATTAATAAACAATCATGGCAGCATGCTTAAGTTCCACAGTAAAGTTCAAAGTTCATGAACTATAATTTCCGTATCAAATGCCTTGACTCAGAATTATCTTCAGCGAGCTGCGCCGGCAATGATTTTTATCTTTCTTCGCAATTATTTATTAGGTCTTCGGTCTTGATATGGGTAGGGCGTTAAGCAAGATTTCTGACCACTTTCATGTTTATAAAGACACGAAACATGGTTGATTTTCTTTGGGGAAATGAGAAAAGAATAGTTGGAATAAGAACCTAGGACCCCCATTATACGCCATACCACGCCATTAACCACCACGGCAAAGTGATCAAAAACTATTTACTTAAGACTAATATGGCAAAATTTACATTTACGATAAATATTTTATTTTTTTCTGTCTGTTTATATTATAAAATGTCATTTCTCCCGGGACATTTAAATTGTCTTTTGATGTCGAAAGTCGACCTAATTTCACCATTTCATGCATTTTTGTCCATTTCCAAAGTTATTAGATCAGCCCTTGATCGTTTTTTCTTACATTTTGTTTCCTCTGTCAATATTAACAAACAAAGTGCGTCTTCATGTACAACACTAAAGTTTATGTTTTGGTTGATCGGATAGACCATTGTCGAGACATATAATAATTATAATGCGTTTATCAAAATTAAAAAAAAACCACATGCAGACCATTGCAATGTCTCATGGACAATGCAGCCTTTCCACTATAACCGCCAGCATGCCTTCAGGGCTGGAGTCCACACCTGCACAACCACACATTGTAGACGTACTGCAACGTCAACGTCATAGGTCAATGTAATTATAACTATATAGATACACTTATTGATTATGTAATACATTGGCCACACAATTTTGTTAGTTGTGCGTAAGGTTATTGTATACGAATAAAAATAGCAGTTTGTTTAATTTGGCAATTTAAATAAAGTAATGTGAAATTTATTCTCATGTCATTCATGGACCATTAATGTTTCTTCATCTCCGTTCCCGCCACAAATGCTCAGCACAAACCATAGTGCATCGTATAATAGATTATATTGGTGTTTTAACAAAAACCACTTTCAAAATATTACTATATTATAGACGTTTGGCCGAAGCAACGTGCATTTATACAAATAAACGTATCAATGCTTAAACGTCTTAAGCATGGTATATTCAGTTTGATGGGTTTACGAAAATCTAATTATATTTATATACTGTACATATATACACCAATATACGACACTTTTATTTAGTATCCCTCCCGATGTTAATTGAAATGCGGCCTATCTGAGAGCCTGTCCGTCCAGAAGTTGCCTATTTAAGTTTACTCTTTAGAAAATATTGAAAGAGTCAAAGACTTCCACTTCTACGCTGTTTCACAATGCGACCATCGCAATCGTGATTGCGGCACTTGGGGATGTACACAAGGCTGTACAAGGGCTGATTCTAGTAGTCGTAGTTTCAAAGTGAATTTATAAAATACGGAAATAAGGATTTCCGAATAACGATACATTGCATATTGGTGAGAACGGCGCCGTAGGCCTGATGCGGGTTTTGTTCGTCGGTTATACGCCCACGCCTAAATTTCCCTGGTCCAAATTGCAAGTTTCCAATCACGCGCTCCTAAATTGCGTGTCTTAGCGATCGTTGCTTGTCACTATTTGATGTGAGCAGAAATGAGCTTTTGTATTTGGGGTGGGAACTCAGTGGTAACATCTCGCCGCGACTTTATAAAATACAATTAAGTTTTGTTTGTTTACTCAAGATCTCCTTGGTAGGTAATATATTCTGTATTATGTAATACTATGTAGTTATTACACTCCTCTCCTTTCTCCTCCGAATCGAGATGTAGGACATCTTAATTCGTTGGCAAATCCATTTAAATATGCAAGAAAATGACAGCTTTTAACAATAATTTAACTCTCTGTTTATCAGTTTCCTTAATACCAAACTGTTAAAAAATCAGTAATTTAAAACATATTACATAATTAATTGTAGTAATCAGTCATCTAGTGAAAAAGTATAAATAATAAATGTTATGATGTGATTAAAACGAAGCAACATGATTTAAGAGATTCTGTTAATTATACTCGCCTTTATTATTTGCCAATAGTACGCATTTGAAATGAAATGACATTGACACTGGCAGAAAACGTCGATGTTTTCAGAATTCAAATTGATACATTGCTCGAAAGTCGAATCATGACGGTGAGTTAAAGGCACAGAACACTATTACTTCTATCGAAGAACAACAACTTCACATGTTTGTGTTTAGTCCATATTGTAAATTTTTATGTAAATATATAAAAAGCAATAAAACTAAAGTGTAGTAGATAAATTATTCATAAATAGGAAATAGTATTTAATAATATTGTTACTCATTATATGTGCTGTCTTAAAACTAACAATCGAATTTTAACAATTTTTTTAGGTGCATATTCAAAATTAACTCCATTATTATTTTTACCGATCAATCTCCTTCCTGTCTTCTCCATCCACACGACACTGGCGAAGTACCCATTTGGCATATATAAAAAAAACAACTTCATAGTAAAAAAATGCTTACACCAACGCTTCAGTTGATGCCACCGGTACTCGGCCTGGCGCGAGTATTTAAAATCGTATGCAAGTAAAGAATTTTTATGAATAATTTCATGTAGGGAAATAAAACAAGTGTACATGGGTAACATTTATTAAACCACAATAATTAATAAAAAAAAGTCTCATTGTATAGGCTTATTAACAAGTACTTATTATATAAAGCACGGGGCGTGGCGGCAGAATAATTTTGAAAGATATAAAATAAGTCAACTTTAGGATTAATGAGAAAATCTACGTTATTTGTAAAAGGTTTACCACAGACTTCGACCGCTGCATATAAAATATTTATTGTGGTAAAATTATTATCCTTATTGAATGACAAGTTAATGCAAAGAATAATAGTTAATCGTCGACGACCAATCACTTTCCGTGCGGCTCGATCCCTTGGCGTTGCGTAGAGATGTTGGGTCCCTCTGCATCTTCTACCGCATTTACCATGGGGAGTGTTCAGAAGAGTTGTTCGGTCTAATAAAATTCCATCCGTATCACCTCGATGTCCGCCGTTCCACAACTGAGCGTTTCCTGAGGCAGTTTTTGCCGCGCACCACCACTATGTGGAACCAGCTGCCCACTGAAGTATTTCCGAACCAATTCGACTTAGGGTCCTTCAAGAAAAGAGCGTACCAATTCTTGAAAGGCCGGCAACGCACTTGCGAGCCTTCTGGCAATGTGAGTGTCCATGGGCGGCGGTATCGCTTCACATCAGGTGAGCCTCTTGCACGTTTGCCTGCTATAACATAAAACATAAATTAATTCTATTTGTAATTTAATTTTTCTCTTTCATGATTTTTTATTTTAGAAAATCTTTTCAAACTGATAGCAATTGTGCTTTTAATAATTGTTTCAATATTGACTACGGAATGTTCTTTACATTCCTTTAGCCAATCTTTGTCCCAATCATCAGTTAATTTCAGTTCGGTGTGACTGCGATCTTTTATAATATAACAATTCGGTGCCATCTTTTTCACAATAAACCCGCAAACATAAACACATGCTTGGATTTCACTGGAACGCTGAGGAGGCACATCTCCAGCTCTGCTTTCCTTTCAGATAAAATATGAATAAGCTTTGGTGATGAAATTTCCGAATTAACATCAGACTTTTTGATAGTAGCGCGATTGAGCGCGGCTGGTGTATCGGCCGGTACGGTTTGCGAGCCGGCAAAGCGCTGAAAATTATGCTGCACCAAGCCGAACGGCCGAAATCGGATTGAAGCTATGTATTTGTACGAGCCAAAGCTGTGCATTTTGCTCACTCAGGCTATCTTAGAATTATAAGCGTGATGATCCCTATGTACGATTTCCCAAATCGTCGGAGTTACACCCCGAGAGCAGAGCCAGACGTAGGCACTCTCTTCTACATACAGTTATTCGTTTCATAACGATTAACTAAATCATGGGAGTTACACTCCGAGAGCATACATAGCTACACGTAGGCACTCTCTTCTACATACAGTTATTCGTTTCATAACGATTAACTAAATCATGGGAGTTACACTCCGAGAGCATAGCCAGACGCAGGCACTCTCTTCTACATACAGTTATTCGTTTCATAACGATTAACTAAATCATGGGAGTTACACTCCGAGTGCATACATAGCCAGACGTAGGCACTCTCTTCTACATACAGTTATTCGTTTCATAACGATTAACTAAATCATGGGAGTTACACTCAGAGAGCATACATAGCCAGACGTAGGCACTCTCTTCTACATACAGTTATTCGTTTCATAACGATTAACTAAATCATGGGAGTTACACTCCGAGAGCATACATAGCCAGACGTAGGCACTCTCTTCTACATACAGTTATTCGTTTCATAACGATTAACTCAACCATGGGAGTTACACTCCGAGAGCATAGCCAGACGCAGGCACTCTCTTCTACATACAGTTATTCGTTTCATAACGATTAACTAAATCATGGGAGTTACACTCCGAGAGCATAGCCAGACGCAGGCACTCTCTTCTACATACAGTTATTCGTTTCATAACGATTAACTAAATCATGGGAGTTACACTCCGAGAGCATAGCCAGACGCAGGCACTCTCTTCTACATACAGTTATTCGTTTCATAACGATTAACTTAATCATGGGAGTTACACTCCGAGAGCATACATAGCCAGACGTAGGCACTCTCTTCTACATACAGTTATTCGTTTCATAACGATTAACTAAATCATGGGAGTTACACTCCGAGAGCATAGCCAGACGCAGGCACTCTCTTCTACATACAGTTATTCGTTTCATAACGATTAACTAAATCATGGGAGTTACACTCCGAGAGCATAGCCAGACGCAGGCACTCTCTTCTACATACAGTTATTCGTTTCATAACGATTAACTAAATCATGGGAGTTACACTCCGAGAGCATAGCCAGACGCAGGCACTCTCTTCAACATACAGTTATTCGTTTCATAACGATTAACTAAATCATGGGAGTTACACTCCGAGAGCATAGCCAGACGCAGGCACTCTCTTCAACATACAGTTATTCGTTTCATAACGATTAACTAAATCATGGGAGTTACACTCCGAGAGCATAGCCAGACGCAGGCACTCTCTTCTACATACAGTTATTCGTTTCATAACGATTAACTAAATCATGGGAGTTACACTCCGAGAGCATAGCCAGACGCAGGCACTCTCTTCTACATACAGTTATTCGTTTCATAACGATTAACTAAATCATGGGAGTTACACTCCGAGAGCATAGCCAGACGCAGGCACTCTCTTCTACATACAGTTATTCGTTTCATAACGATTAACTAAATCATGGGAGTTACACTCCGAGAGCATAGCCAGACGCAGGCACTCTCTTCTACATACAGTTATTCGTTTCATAACGATTAACTAAATCATGGGAGTTACACTCCGAGAGCATAGCCAGACGCAGGCACTCTCTTCAACATACAGTTATTCGTTTCATAACGATTAACTAAATCATGGGAGTTACACTCCGAGAGCATAGCCAGACGCAGGCACTCTCTTCAACATACAGTTATTCGTTTCATAACGATTAACTAAATCATGGGAGTTACACTCCGAGAGCATAGCCAGACGTAGGCACTCTCTTCTACATACAGTTATTCGTTTCATAACGATTAACTAAATCATGGGAGTTACACTCCGAGAGCATAGCCAGACGCAGGCACTCTCTTCTACATACAGTTATTCGTTTCATAACGATTAACTAAATCATGGGAGTTACACTCCGAGAGCATAGCCAGACGCAGGCACTCTCTTCTACATACAGTTATTCGTTTCATAACGATTAACTAAATCATGGGAGTTACACTCCGAGAGCATAGCCAGACGCAGGCACTCTCTTCTACATACAGTTATTCGTTTCATAACGATTAACTAAATCATGGGAGTTACACTCCGAGAGCATAGCCAGACGCAGGCACTCTCTTCAACATACAGTAATTCGTTTCATAACGATTAACTAAATCATGGGAGTTACACTCCGAGAGCATAGCCAGACGCAGGCACTCTCTTCAACATACAGTTATTCGTTTCATAACGATTAACTAAATCATGGGAGTTACACTCCGAGAGCATAGCCAGACGCAGGCACTCTCTTCAACATACAGTTATTCGTTTCATAACGATTAACTAAATCATGGGAGTTACACTCCGAGAGCATAGCCAGACGCAGGCACTCTCTTCTACATACAGTTATTCGTTTCATAACGATTAACTAAATCATGGGAGTTACACTCCGAGAGCATAGCCAGACGCAGGCACTCTCTTCTACATACAGTTATTCGTTTCATAACGATTAACTAAATCATGGGAGTTACACTCCGAGAGCATACATAGCCAGACGTAGGCACTCTCTTCTACATACAGTTATTCGTTTCATAACGATTAACTAAATCATGGGAGTTACACTCCGAGAGCATAGCCAGACGCAGGCACTCTCTTCAACATACAGTTATTCGTTTCATAACGATGAACTAAATCATGGGAGTTACACTCCGAGAGCATAGCCAGACGCAGGCACTCTCTTCAACATACAGTTATTCGTTTCATAACGATTAACTAAATCATGGGAGTTACACTCCGAGAGCATAGCCAGACGCAGGCACTCTCTTCTACATACAGTTATTCGTTTCATAACGATTAACTAAATCATGGGAGTTACACTCCGAGAGCATAGCCAGACGCAGGCACTCTCTTCTACATACAGTTATTCGTTTCATAACGATTAACTAAATCATGGGAGTTACACTCCGAGAGCATAGCCAGACGCAGGCACTCTCTTCTACATACAGTTATTCGTTTCATAACGATTAACTAAATCATGGGAGTTACACTCCGAGAGCATAGCCAGACGCAGGCACTCTCTTCTACATACAGTTATTCGTTTCATAACGATTAACTAAATCATGGGAGTTACACTCCGAGAGCATAGCCAGACGCAGGCACTCTCTTCAACATACAGTTATTCGTTTCATAACGATTAACTAAATCATGGGAGTTACACTCCGAGAGCATAGCCAGACGCAGGCACTCTCTTCAACGTACAGTTATTCGTTTCAAAACGATTAACTAAATCATGGAACATACAGTTATTCGTTTCATAACGATTAACTAAATCATGGGAGTTACACTCCGAGAGCATAGCCAGACGCAGGCACTCTCTTCTACATACAGTTATTCGTTTCATAACGATTAACTAAATCATGGGAGTTACACTCCGAGAGCATAGCCAGACGCAGGCACTCTCTTCTACGTACAGTTATTCGTTTCATAACGATTAACTAAATCATGGGAGTTACACTCCGAGAGCATAGCCAGACGCAGGCACTCTCTTCTACGTACAGTTATTCGTTTCATAACGATTAAATAAATCATGGGAGTTACAGTCCGAGAGCATAGCCAGACGCAGGCACTCTCTTCTACATACAGTTATTCGTTTCATAACGATTAACTAAATCATGGGAGTTACACTCCGAGAGCATAGCCAGACGCAGGCACTCTCTTCTACGTACAGTTATTCGTTTCATAACGATTAACTAAATCATGGGAGTTACACTCCGAGAGCATAGCCAGACGCAGGCACTCTCTTCTACGTACAGTTATTCGTTTCATAACGATTAACTAAATCATGGGAGTTACACTCCGAGAGCATAGCCAGACGCAGGCACTCTCTTCTACGTACAGTTATTCGATTCATAACGATTAAATAAATCATGGGAGTTACACTCCGAGAGCATAGCCAGACGCAGGCACTCTCTTCTACGTACAGTTATTCGTTTCATAACGATTAACTAAATCATGGGAGTTACACTCCGAGAGCATAGCCAGACGCAGGCACTCTCTTCTACGTACAGTTATTCGTTTCATAACGATTAACTAAATCATGGGAGTTACACTCCGAGAGCATAGCCAGACGCAGGCACTCTCTTCTACGTACAGTTATTCCTTTCATAACGATTAACTAAATCATGGGAGTTACACTCCGAGAGCATAGCCAGACGCAGGCACTCTCTTCTACATACAGTTATTCGTTTCATAACGATTAACTAAATCATGGGAGTTACACTCCGAGAGCATAGCCAGACGCAGGCACTCTCTTCAACATACAGTTATTCGTTTCATAACGATTAACTAAATCATGGGAGTTACACTCCGAGAGCATAGCCAGACGCAGGCACTCTCTTCAACATACAGTTATTCGTTTCATAACGATTAACTAAATCATGGGAGTTACACTCCGAGAGCATAGCCAGACGCAGGCACTCTCTTCTACATACAGTTATTCGTTTCATAACGATTAACTAAATCATGGGAGTTACACTCCGAGAGCATAGCCAGACGCAGGCACTCTCTTCTACATACAGTTATTCGTTTCATAACGATTAACTAAATCATGGGAGTTACACTCCGAGAGCATAGCCAGACGCAGGCACTCTCTTCTACATACAGTTATTCGTTTCATAACGATTAACTAAATCATGGGAGTTACACTCCGAGAGCATAGCCAGACGCAGGCACTCTCTTCTACATACAGTTATTCGTTTCATAACGATTAACTAAATCATGGGAGTTACACTCCGAGAGCATAGCCAGACGCAGGCACTCTCTTCTACATACAGTTATTCGTTTCATAACGATTAACTAAATCATGGGAGTTACACTCCGAGAGCATAGCCAGACGCAGGCACTCTCTTCTACATACAGTTATTCGTTTCATAACGATTAACTAAATCATGGGAGTTACACTCCGAGAGCATAGCCAGACGTAGGCACTCTCTTCTACATACAGTTATTCGTTTCATAACGATTAACTAAATCATGGGAGTTACACTCCGAGAGCATAGCCAGACGTAGGCACTCTCTTCTACATACAGTTATTCGTTTCATAACGATTAACTAAATCATGGGAGTTACACTCCGAGAGCATAGCCAGACGCAGGCACTCTCTTCAACATACAGTTATTCGTTTCATAACGATTAACTAAATCATGGGAGTTACACTCCGAGAGCATAGCCAGACGCAGGCACTCTCTTCAACATACAGTTATTCGTTTCATAACGATTAACTAAATCATGGGAGTTACACTCCGAGAGCATACATAGCCAGACGTAGGCACTCTCTTCTACATACAGTTATTCGTTTCATAACGATTAACTAAATCATGGGAGTTACACTCCGAGAGCATAGCCAGACGCAGGCACTCTCTTCAACATACAGTTATTCGTTTCATAACGATTAACTAAATCATGGGAGTTACACTCCGAGAGCATAGCCAGACGCAGGCACTCTCTTCTACATACAGTTATTCGTTTCATAACGATTAACTAAATCATGGGAGTTACACTCCGAGAGCATAGCCAGACGCAGGCACTCTCTTCTACATACAATTGTTCGTTTCATAACGATTAACTAAATAATGGGAGTTACACTCCGAGAGCATAGCCAGACGCAGGCACTCTCTTCTACATACAGTTATTCGTTTCATAACGATTAACTAAATCATGGGAGTTACACTCCGAGAGCATAGCCAGACGCAGGCACTCTCTTCTACATACAGTTATTCGTTTCATAACGATTAACTAAATCATGGGAGTTACACTCCGAGAGCATAGCCAGACGCAGGCACTCTCTTCAACATACAGTTATTCGTTTCATAACGATTAACTAAATCATGGGAGTTACACTCCGAGAGCATAGCCAGACGCAGGCACTCTCTTCAACATACAGTTATTCGTTTCATAACGATTAACTAAATCATGGGAGTTACACTCCGAGAGCATAGCCAGACGCAGGCACTCTCTTCTACATACAGTTATTCGTTTCATAACGATTAACTAAATCATGGGAGTTACACTCCGAGAGCATAGCCAGACGCAGGCACTCTCTTCTACATACAGTTATTCGTTTCATAACGATTAACTAAATCATGGGAGTTACACTCCGAGAGCATAGCCAGACGCAGGCACTCTCTTCTACATACAGTTATTCGTTTCATAACGATTAACTAAATCATGGGAGTTACACTCCGAGAGCATAGCCAGACGCAGGCACTCTCTTCTACATACAGTTATTCGTTTCATAACGATTAACTAAATCATGGGAGTTACACTCCGAGAGCATAGCCAGACGCAGGCACTCTCTTCTACATACAGTTATTCGTTTCATAACGATTAACTAAATCATGGGAGTTACACTCCGAGAGCATAGCCAGACGCAGGCACTCTCTTCTACATACAGTTATTCGTTTCATAACGATTAACTAAATCATGGGAGTTACACTCCGAGAGCATAGCCAGACGCAGGCACTCTCTTCTACATACAGTAATTCGTTTCATAACGATTAACTAAATCATGGGAGTTACACTCCGAGAGCATAGCCAGACGCAGGCACTCTCTTCTACATACAGTTATTCGTTTCATAACGATTAACTAAATCATGGGAGTTACACTCCGAGAGCATACATAGCCAGACGTAGGCACTCTCTTCTACATACAGTTATTCGTTTCATAACGATTAACTAAATCATGGGAGTTACACTCCGAGAGCATAGCCAGACGCAGGCACTCTCTTCTACATACAGTTATTCGTTTCATAACGATTAACTAAATCATGGGAGTTACACTCCGAGAGCATAGCCAGACGCAGGCACTCTCTTCTACATACAGTTATTCGTTTCATAACGATTAACTAAATCATGGGAGTTACACTCCGAGAGCATAGCCAGACGCAGGCACTCTCTTCTACATACAGTTATTCGTTTCATAACGATTAACTAAATCATGGGAGTTACACTCCGAGAGTATAGCCAGACGCAGGCACTCTCTTCTACATACAGTTATTCGTTTCATAACGATTAACTAAATCATGGGAGTTACACTCCGAGAGCATAGCCAGACGTAGGCACTCTCTTCTACATACAGTTATTCGTTTCATAACGATTAACTAAATCATGGGAGTTACACTCCGAGAGCATACATAGCCAGACGTAGGCACTCTCTTCTACATACAGTTATTCGTTTCATAACGATTAACTAAATCATGGGAGTTACACTCCGAGAGCATACATAGCCAGACGCAGGCACTCTCTTCTACATACAGTTATTCGTTTCATAACGATTAACTAAATCATGGGAGTTACACTCCGAGAGCATACATAGCCAGACGTAGGCACTCTCTTCTACATACAGTTATTCGTTTCATAACGATTAACTAAATCATGGGAGTTACACTCCGAGAGCATACATAGCCAGACGCAGGCACTCTCTTCTACATACAGTTATTCGTTTCATAACGATTAACTAAATCATGGGAGTTACACTCCGAGAGCATAGCCAGACGCAGGCACTCTCTTCTACATACAGTTATTCGTTTCATAACGATTAACTAAATCATGGGAGTTACACTCCGAGAGCATAGCCAGACGCAGGCACTCTCTTCTACATACAGTTATTCGTTTCATAACGATTAACTAAATCATGGGAGTTACACTCCGAGAGCATAGCCAGACGCAGGCACTCTCTTCTACATACAGTTATTCGTTTCATAACGATTAACTAAATCATGGGAGTTACACTCCGAGAGCATAGCCAGACGCAGGCACTCTCTTCTACATACAGTTATTCGTTTCATAACGATTAACTAAATCATGGGAGTTACACTCCGAGAGCATAGCCAGACGCAGGCACTCTCTTCTACATACAGTTATTCGTTTCATAACGATTAACTAAATCATGGGAGTTACACTCCGAGAGCATAGCCAGACGCAGGCACTCTCTTCAACATACAGTTATTCGTTTCATAACGATTAACTAAATCATGGGAGTTACACTCCGAGAGCATAGCCAGACGTAGGCACTCTCTTCTACATACAGTTATTCGTTTCATAACGATTAACTAAATCATGGGAGTTACACTCCGAGAGCATAGCCAGACGCAGGCACTCTCTTCAACATACAGTTATTCGTTTCATAACGATTAACTAAATCATGGGAGTTACACTCCGAGAGCATAGCCAGACGCAGGCACTCTCTTCAACATACAGTTATTCGTTTCATAACGATTAACTAAATCATGGGAGTTACACTCCGAGAGCATACATAGCCAGACGTAGGCACTCTCTTCTACATACAGTTATTCGTTTCATAACGATTAACTAAATCATGGGAGTTACACTCCGAGAGCATAGCCAGACGCAGGCACTCTCTTCAACATACAGTTATTCGTTTCATAACGATTAACTAAATCATGGGAGTTACACTCCGAGAGCATAGCCAGACGCAGGCACTCTCTTCTACATACAGTTATTCGTTTCATAACGATTAACTAAATCATGGGAGTTACACTCCGAGAGCATAGCCAGACGCAGGCACTCTCTTCTACATACAATTGTTCGTTTCATAACGATTAACTTAATAATGGGAGTTACACTCCGAGAGCATAGCCAGACGCAGGCACTCTCTTCTACATACAGTTATTCGTTTCATAACGATTAACTAAATCATGGGAGTTACACTCCGAGAGCATAGCCAGACGCAGGCACTCTCTTCTACATACAGTTATTCGTTTCATAACGATTAACTAAATCATGGGAGTTACACTCCGAGAGCATAGCCAGACGCAGGCACTCTCTTCAACATACAGTTATTCGTTTCATAACGATTAACTAAATCATGGGAGTTACACTCCGAGAGCATAGCCAGACGCAGGCACTCTCTTCAACATACAGTTATTCGTTTCATAACGATTAACTAAATCATGGGAGTTACACTCCGAGAGCATAGCCAGACGCAGGCACTCTCTTCTACATACAGTTATTCGTTTCATAACGATTAACTAAATCATGGGAGTTACACTCCGAGAGCATAGCCAGACGCAGGCACTCTCTTCTACATACAGTTATTCGTTTCATAACGATTAACTAAATCATGGGAGTTACACTCCGAGAGCATAGCCAGACGCAGGCACTCTCTTCTACATACAGTTATTCGTTTCATAACGATTAACTAAATCATGGGAGTTACACTCCGAGAGCATAGCCAGACGCAGGCACTCTCTTCTACATACAGTTATTCGTTTCATAACGATTAACTAAATCATGGGAGTTACACTCCGAGAGCATAGCCAGACGCAGGCACTCTCTTCTACATACAGTTATTCGTTTCATAACGATTAACTAAATCATGGGAGTTACACTCCGAGAGCATAGCCAGACGCAGGCACTCTCTTCTACATACAGTTATTCGTTTCATAACGATTAACTAAATCATGGGAGTTACACTCCGAGAGCATAGCCAGACGCAGGCACTCTCTTCTACATACAGTTATTCGTTTCATAACGATTAACTAAATCATGGGAGTTACACTCCGAGAGCATAGCCAGACGCAGGCACTCTCTTCTACATACAGTAATTCGTTTCATAACGATTAACTAAATCATGGGAGTTACACTCCGAGAGCATAGCCAGACGCAGGCACTCTCTTCTACATACAGTTATTCGTTTCATAACGATTAACTAAATCATGGGAGTTACACTCCGAGAGCATACATAGCCAGACGTAGGCACTCTCTTCTACATACAGTTATTCGTTTCATAACGATTAACTAAATCATGGGAGTTACACTCCGAGAGCATAGCCAGACGCAGGCACTCTCTTCTACATACAGTTATTCGTTTCATAACGATTAACTAAATCATGGGAGTTACACTCCGAGAGCATAGCCAGACGCAGGCACTCTCTTCTACATACAGTTATTCGTTTCATAACGATTAACTAAATCATGGGAGTTACACTCCGAGAGCATAGCCAGACGCAGGCACTCTCTTCTACATACAGTTATTCGTTTCATAACGATTAACTAAATCATGGGAGTTACACTCCGAGAGTATAGCCAGACGCAGGCACTCTCTTCTACATACAGTTATTCGTTTCATAACGATTAACTAAATCATGGGAGTTACACTCCGAGAGCATAGCCAGACGTAGGCACTCTCTTCTACATACAGTTATTCGTTTCATAACGATTAACTAAATCATGGGAGTTACACTCCGAGAGCATACATAGCCAGACGTAGGCACTCTCTTCTACATACAGTTATTCGTTTCATAACGATTAACTAAATCATGGGAGTTACACTCCGAGAGCATAGCCAGACGTAGGCACTCTCTTATACATACAGTTATTCGTTTCATAACGATTAACTAAATCATGGGAGTTACACTCCGAGAGCATAGCCAGACGCAGGCACTCTCTTCAACATACAGTTATTCGTTTCATAACGATTAACTAAATCATGGGAGTTACACTCCGAGAGCATAGCCAGACGCAGGCACTCTCTTCAACATACAGTTATTCGTTTCATAACGATTAACTAAATCATGGGAGTTACACTCCGAGAGCATAGCCAGACGCAGGCACTCTCTTCTACATACAGTTATTCGTTTCATAACGATTAACTAAATCATGGGAGTTACACTCCGAGAGCATAGCCAGACGCAGGCACTCTCTTCTACATACAGTTATTCGTTTCATAACGATTAACTAAATCATGGGAGTTACACTCCGAGAGCATAGCCAGACGCAGGCACTCTCTTCTACATACAGTTATTCGTTTCATAACGATTAACTAAATCATGGGAGTTACACTCCGAGAGCATAGCCAGACGCAGGCACTCTCTTCTACATACAGTTATTCGTTTCATAACGATTAACTAAATCATGGGAGTTACACTCCGAGAGCATAGCCAGACGCAGGCACTCTCTTCTACATACAGTTATTCGTTTCATAACGATTAACTAAATCATGGGAGTTACACTCCGAGAGCATAGCCAGACGCAGGCACTCTCTTCTACATACAGTTATTCGTTTCATAACGATTAACTAAATCATGGGAGTTACACTCCGAGAGCATAGCCAGACGCAGGCACTCTCTTCTACATACAGTTATTCGTTTCATAACGATTAACTAAATCATGGGAGTTACACTCCGAGAGCATAGCCAGACGCAGGCACTCTCTTCTACATACAGTAATTCGTTTCATAACGATTAACTAAATCATGGGAGTTACACTCCGAGAGCATAGCCAGACGCAGGCACTCTCTTCTACATACAGTTATTCGTTTCATAACGATTAACTAAATCATGGGAGTTACACTCCGAGAGCATACATAGCCAGACGTAGGCACTCTCTTCTACATACAGTTATTCGTTTCATAACGATTAACTAAATCATGGGAGTTACACTCCGAGAGCATAGCCAGACGCAGGCACTCTCTTCTACATACAGTTATTCGTTTCATAACGATTAACTAAATCATGGGAGTTACACTCCGAGAGCATAGCCAGACGCAGGCACTCTCTTCTACATACAGTTATTCGTTTCATAACGATTAACTAAATCATGGGAGTTACACTCCGAGAGCATAGCCAGACGCAGGCACTCTCTTCTACATACAGTTATTCGTTTCATAACGATTAACTAAATCATGGGAGTTACACTCCGAGAGTATAGCCAGACGCAGGCACTCTCTTCTACATACAGTTATTCGTTTCATAACGATTAACTAAATCATGGGAGTTACACTCCGAGAGCATAGCCAGACGTAGGCACTCTCTTCTACATACAGTTATTCGTTTCATAACGATTAACTAAATCATGGGAGTTACACTCCGAGAGCATACATAGCCAGACGTAGGCACTCTCTTCTACATACAGTTATTCGTTTCATAACGATTAACTAAATCATGGGAGTTACACTCCGAGAGCATAGCCAGACGTAGGCACTCTCTTATACATACAGTTATTCGTTTCATAACGATTAACTAAATCATGGGAGTTACACTCCGAGAGCATACATAGCCAGACGTAGGCACTCTCTTCTACATACAGTTATTCGTTTCATAAAGATTAACTAAATAATGGGAGTTACACTCCGAGAGCATAGCCAGACGCAGGCACTCTCTTCTACATACAGTTATTCGTTTCATAACGATTAACTAAATCATGGGAGTTACACTCCGAGAGCATAGCCAGACGCAGGCACTCTCTTCTACATACAGTTATTCGTTTCATAACGATTAACTAAATCATGGGAGTTACACTCCGAGAGCATAGCCAGACGCAGGCACTCTCTTCTACATACAGTTATTCGTTTCATAACGATTAACTAAATCATGGGAGTTACACTCCGAGAGCATAGCCAGACGCAGGTACTCTCTTCTACATACAGTTATTCGTTTCATAACGATTAACTAAATCATGGGAGTTACACTCCGAGAGCATAGCCAGACGCAGGCACTCTCTTCTACATACAGTTATTCGTTTCATAACGATTAACTAAATCATGGGAGTTACACTCCGAGTGCATACATAGCCAGACGTAGGCACTCTCTTCTACATACAGTTATTCGTTTCATAACGATTAACTAAATCATGGGAGTTACACTCAGAGAGCATACATAGCCAGACGTAGGCACTCTCTTCTACATACAGTTATTCGTTTCATAACGATTAACTAAATCATGGGAGTTACACTCCGAGAGCATACATAGCCAGACGTAGGCACTCTCTTCTACATACAGTTATTCGTTTCATAACGATTAACTAAATCATGGGAGTTACACTCCGAGAGCATAGCCAGACGCAGGCACTCTCTTCTACGTACAGTTATTCGTTTCATAACGATTAACTAAATCATGGGAGTTACACTCCGAGAGCATAGCCAGACGCAGGCACTCTCTTCTACGTACAGTTATTCGTTTCATAACGATTAACTAAATCATGGGAGTTACACTCCGAGAGCATAGCCAGACGCAGGCACTCTCTTCTACGTACAGTTATTCCTTTCATAACGATTAACTAAATCATGGGAGTTACACTCCGAGAGCATAGCCAGACGCAGGCACTCTCTTCTACATACAGTTATTCGTTTCATAACGATTAACTAAATCATGGGAGTTACACTCCGAGAGCATAGCCAGACGCAGGCACTCTCTTCAACATACAGTTATTCGTTTCATAACGATTAACTAAATCATGGGAGTTACACTCCGAGAGCATAGCCAGACGCAGGCACTCTCTTCAACATACAGTTATTCGTTTCATAACGATTAACTAAATCATGGGAGTTACACTCCGAGAGCATAGCCAGACGCAGGCACTCTCTTCTACATACAGTTATTCGTTTCATAACGATTAACTAAATCATGGGAGTTACACTCCGAGAGCATAGCCAGACGCAGGCACTCTCTTCTACATACAGTTATTCGTTTCATAACGATTAACTAAATCATGGGAGTTACACTCCGAGAGCATAGCCAGACGCAGGCACTCTCTTCTACATACAGTTATTCGTTTTATAACGATTAACTAAATCATGGGAGTTACACTCCGAGAGCATAGCCAGACGCAGGCACTCTCTTCTACATACAGTTATTCGTTTCATAACGATTAACTAAATCATGGGAGTTACACTCCGAGAGCATAGCCAGACGCAGGCACTCTCTTCTACATACAGTTATTCGTTTCATAACGATTAACTAAATCATGGGAGTTACACTCCGAGAGCATAGCCAGACGCAGGCACTCTCTTCTACATACAGTTATTCGTTTCATAACGATTAACTAAATCATGGGAGTTACACTCCGAGAGCATAGCCAGACGCAGGCACTCTCTTCAACATACAGTTATTCGTTTCATAACGATTAACTAAATCATGGGAGTTACACTCCGAGAGCATAGCCAGACGTAGGCACTCTCTTCTACATACAGTTATTCGTTTCATAACGATTAACTAAATCATGGGAGTTACACTCCGAGAGCATAGCCAGACGCAGGCACTCTCTTCAACATACAGTTATTCGTTTCATAACGATTAACTAAATCATGGGAGTTACACTCCGAGAGCATAGCCAGACGCAGGCACTCTCTTCAACATACAGTTATTCGTTTCATAACGATTAACTAAATCATGGGAGTTACACTCCGAGAGCATACATAGCCAGACGTAGGCACTCTCTTCTACATACAGTTATTCGTTTCATAACGATTAACTAAATCATGGGAGTTACACTCCGAGAGCATAGCCAGACGCAGGCACTCTCTTCAACATACAGTTATTCGTTTCATAACGATTAACTAAATCATGGGAGTTACACTCCGAGAGCATAGCCAGACGCAGGCACTCTCTTCTACATACAGTTATTCGTTTCATAACGATTAACTAAATCATGGGAGTTACACTCCGAGAGCATAGCCAGACGCAGGCACTCTCTTCTACATACAATTGTTCGTTTCATAACGATTAACTAAATAATGGGAGTTACACTCCGAGAGCATAGCCAGACGCAGGCACTCTCTTCTACATACAGTTATTCGTTTCATAACGATTAACTAAATCATGGGAGTTACACTCCGAGAGCATAGCCAGACGCAGGCACTCTCTTCTACATACAGTTATTCGTTTCATAACGATTAACTAAATCATGGGAGTTACACTCCGAGAGCATAGCCAGACGCAGGCACTCTCTTCAACATACAGTTATTCGTTTCATAACGATTAACTAAATCATGGGAGTTACACTCCGAGAGCATAGCCAGACGCAGGCACTCTCTTCAACATACAGTTATTCGTTTCATAACGATTAACTAAATCATGGGAGTTACACTCCGAGAGCATAGCCAGACGCAGGCACTCTCTTCTACATACAGTTATTCGTTTCATAACGATTAACTAAATCATGGGAGTTACACTCCGAGAGCATAGCCAGACGCAGGCACTCTCTTCTACATACAGTTATTCGTTTCATAACGATTAACTAAATCATGGGAGTTACACTCCGAGAGCATAGCCAGACGCAGGCACTCTCTTCTACATACAGTTATTCGTTTCATAACGATTAACTAAATCATGGGAGTTACACTCCGAGAGCATAGCCAGACGCAGGCACTCTCTTCTACATACAGTTATTCGTTTCATAACGATTAACTAAATCATGGGAGTTACACTCCGAGAGCATAGCCAGACGCAGGCACTCTCTTCTACATACAGTTATTCGTTTCATAACGATTAACTAAATCATGGGAGTTACACTCCGAGAGCATAGCCAGACGCAGGCACTCTCTTCTACATACAGTTATTCGTTTCATAACGATTAACTAAATCATGGGAGTTACACTCCGAGAGCATAGCCAGACGCAGGCACTCTCTTCTACATACAGTAATTCGTTTCATAACGATTAACTAAATCATGGGAGTTACACTCCGAGAGCATAGCCAGACGCAGGCACTCTCTTCTACATACAGTTATTCGTTTCATAACGATTAACTAAATCATGGGAGTTACACTCCGAGAGCATACATAGCCAGACGTAGGCACTCTCTTCTACATACAGTTATTCGTTTCATAACGATTAACTAAATCATGGGAGTTACACTCCGAGAGCATAGCCAGACGCAGGCACTCTCTTCTACATACAGTTATTCGTTTCATAACGATTAACTAAATCATGGGAGTTACACTCCGAGAGCATAGCCAGACGCAGGCACTCTCTTCTACATACAGTTATTCGTTTCATAACGATTAACTAAATCATGGGAGTTACACTCCGAGAGCATAGCCAGACGCAGGCACTCTCTTCTACATACAGTTATTCGTTTCATAACGATTAACTAAATCATGGGAGTTACACTCCGAGAGTATAGCCAGACGCAGGCACTCTCTTCTACATACAGTTATTCGTTTCATAACGATTAACTAAATCATGGGAGTTACACTCCGAGAGCATAGCCAGACGTAGGCACTCTCTTCTACATACAGTTATTCGTTTCATAACGATTAACTAAATCATGGGAGTTACACTCCGAGAGCATACATAGCCAGACGTAGGCACTCTCTTCTACATACAGTTATTCGTTTCATAACGATTAACTAAATCATGGGAGTTACACTCCGAGAGCATACATAGCCAGACGCAGGCACTCTCTTCTACATACAGTTATTCGTTTCATAACGATTAACTAAATCATGGGAGTTACACTCCGAGAGCATAGCCAGACGCAGGCACTCTCTTCTACATACAGTTATTCGTTTCATAACGATTAACTAAATCATGGGAGTTACACTCCGAGAGCATAGCCAGACGCAGGCACTCTCTTCTACATACAGTTATTCGTTTCATAACGATTAACTAAATCATGGGAGTTACACTCCGAGAGCATAGCCAGACGCAGGCACTCTCTTCTACATACAGTTATTCGTTTCATAACGATTAACTAAATCATGGGAGTTACACTCCGAGAGCATAGCCAGACGCAGGCACTCTCTTCTACATACAGTTATTCGTTTCATAACGATTAACTAAATCATGGGAGTTACACTCCGAGAGCATAGCCAGACGCAGGCACTCTCTTCTACATACAGTTATTCGTTTCATAACGATTAACTAAATCATGGGAGTTACACTCCGAGAGCATAGCCAGACGCAGGCACTCTCTTCAACATACAGTTATTCGTTTCATAACGATTAACTAAATCATGGGAGTTACACTCCGAGAGCATAGCCAGACGTAGGCACTCTCTTCTACATACAGTTATTCGTTTCATAACGATTAACTAAATCATGGGAGTTACACTCCGAGAGCATAGCCAGACGCAGGCACTCTCTTCAACATACAGTTATTCGTTTCATAACGATTAACTAAATCATGGGAGTTACACTCCGAGAGCATAGCCAGACGCAGGCACTCTCTTCAACATACAGTTATTCGTTTCATAACGATTAACTAAATCATGGGAGTTACACTCCGAGAGCATACATAGCCAGACGTAGGCACTCTCTTCTACATACAGTTATTCGTTTCATAACGATTAACTAAATCATGGGAGTTACACTCCGAGAGCATAGCCAGACGCAGGCACTCTCTTCAACATACAGTTATTCGTTTCATAACGATTAACTAAATCATGGGAGTTACACTCCGAGAGCATAGCCAGACGCAGGCACTCTCTTCTACATACAGTTATTCGTTTCATAACGATTAACTAAATCATGGGAGTTACACTCCGAGAGCATAGCCAGACGCAGGCACTCTCTTCTACATACAATTGTTCGTTTCATAACGATTAACTAAATAATGGGAGTTACACTCCGAGAGCATAGCCAGACGCAGGCACTCTCTTCTACATACAGTTATTCGTTTCATAACGATTAACTAAATCATGGGAGTTACACTCCGAGAGCATAGCCAGACGCAGGCACTCTCTTCTACATACAGTTATTCGTTTCATAACGATTAACTAAATCATGGGAGTTACACTCCGAGAGCATAGCCAGACGCAGGCACTCTCTTCAACATACAGTTATTCGTTTCATAACGATTAACTAAATCATGGGAGTTACACTCCGAGAGCATAGCCAGACGCAGGCACTCTCTTCAACATACAGTTATTCGTTTCATAACGATTAACTAAATCATGGGAGTTACACTCCGAGAGCATAGCCAGACGCAGGCACTCTCTTCTACATACAGTTATTCGTTTCATAACGATTAACTAAATCATGGGAGTTACACTCCGAGAGCATAGCCAGACGCAGGCACTCTCTTCTACATACAGTTATTCGTTTCATAACGATTAACTAAATCATGGGAGTTACACTCCGAGAGCATAGCCAGACGCAGGCACTCTCTTCTACATACAGTTATTCGTTTCATAACGATTAACTAAATCATGGGAGTTACACTCCGAGAGCATAGCCAGACGCAGGCACTCTCTTCTACATACAGTTATTCGTTTCATAACGATTAACTAAATCATGGGAGTTACACTCCGAGAGCATAGCCAGACGCAGGCACTCTCTTCTACATACAGTTATTCGTTTCATAACGATTAACTAAATCATGGGAGTTACACTCCGAGAGCATAGCCAGACGCAGGCACTCTCTTCTACATACAGTTATTCGTTTCATAACGATTAACTAAATCATGGGAGTTACACTCCGAGAGCATAGCCAGACGCAGGCACTCTCTTCTACATACAGTTATTCGTTTCATAACGATTAACTAAATCATGGGAGTTACACTCCGAGAGCATAGCCAGACGCAGGCACTCTCTTCTACATACAGTAATTCGTTTCATAACGATTAACTAAATCATGGGAGTTACACTCCGAGAGCATAGCCAGACGCAGGCACTCTCTTCTACATACAGTTATTCGTTTCATAACGATTAACTAAATCATGGGAGTTACACTCCGAGAGCATACATAGCCAGACGTAGGCACTCTCTTCTACATACAGTTATTCGTTTCATAACGATTAACTAAATCATGGGAGTTACACTCCGAGAGCATAGCCAGACGCAGGCACTCTCTTCTACATACAGTTATTCGTTTCATAACGATTAACTAAATCATGGGAGTTACACTCCGAGAGCATAGCCAGACGCAGGCACTCTCTTCTACATACAGTTATTCGTTTCATAACGATTAACTAAATCATGGGAGTTACACTCCGAGAGCATAGCCAGACGCAGGCACTCTCTTCTACATACAGTTATTCGTTTCATAACGATTAACTAAATCATGGGAGTTACACTCCGAGAGTATAGCCAGACGCAGGCACTCTCTTCTACATACAGTTATTCGTTTCATAACGATTAACTAAATCATGGGAGTTACACTCCGAGAGCATAGCCAGACGTAGGCACTCTCTTCTACATACAGTTATTCGTTTCATAACGATTAACTAAATCATGGGAGTTACACTCCGAGAGCATACATAGCCAGACGTAGGCACTCTCTTCTACATACAGTTATTCGTTTCATAACGATTAACTAAATCATGGGAGTTACACTCCGAGAGCATAGCCTGACGTAGGCACTCTCTTATACATACAGTTATTCGTTTCATAACGATTAACTAAATCATGGGAGTTACACTCCGAGAGCATAGCCAGACGCAGGCACTCTCTTCAACATACAGTTATTCGTTTCATAACGATTAACTAAATCATGGGAGTTACACTCCGAGAGCATAGCCAGACGCAGGCACTCTCTTCAACATACAGTTATTCGTTTCATAACGATTAACTAAATCATGGGAGTTACACTCCGAGAGCATAGCCAGACGCAGGCACTCTCTTCTACATACAGTTATTCGTTTCATAACGATTAACTAAATCATGGGAGTTACACTCCGAGAGCATAGCCAGACGCAGGCACTCTCTTCTACATACAGTTATTCGTTTCATAACGATTAACTAAATCATGGGAGTTACACTCCGAGAGCATAGCCAGACGCAGGCACTCTCTTCTACATACAGTTATTCGTTTCATAACGATTAACTAAATCATGGGAGTTACACTCCGAGAGCATAGCCAGACGCAGGCACTCTCTTCTACATACAGTTATTCGTTTCATAACGATTAACTAAATCATGGGAGTTACACTCCGAGAGCATAGCCAGACGCAGGCACTCTCTTCTACATACAGTTATTCGTTTCATAACGATTAACTAAATCATGGGAGTTACACTCCGAGAGCATAGCCAGACGCAGGCACTCTCTTCTACATACAGTTATTCGTTTCATAACGATTAACTAAATCATGGGAGTTACACTCCGAGAGCATAGCCAGACGCAGGCACTCTCTTCTACATACAGTTATTCGTTTCATAACGATTAACTAAATCATGGGAGTTACACTCCGAGAGCATAGCCAGACGCAGGCACTCTCTTCTACATACAGTAATTCGTTTCATAACGATTAACTAAATCATGGGAGTTACACTCCGAGAGCATAGCCAGACGCAGGCACTCTCTTCTACATACAGTTATTCGTTTCATAACGATTAACTAAATCATGGGAGTTACACTCCGAGAGCATAGCCAGACGCAGGCACTCTCTTCTACATACAGTTATTCGTTTCATAACGATTAACTAAATCATGGGAGTTACACTCCGAGAGCATAGCCAGACGCAGGCACTCTCTTCTACATACAGTTATTCGTTTCATAACGATTAACTAAATCATGGGAGTTACACTCCGAGAGCATAGCCAGACGCAGGCACTCTCTTCTACATACAGTTATTCGTTTCATAACGATTAACTAAATCATGGGAGTTACACTCCGAGAGCATACATAGCCAGACGTAGGCACTCTCTTCTACATACAGTTATTCGTTTCATAACGATTAACTAAATCATGGGAGTTACACTCCGAGAGCATAGCCAGACGCAGGCACTCTCTTCAACATACAGTTATTCGTTTCATAACGATTAACTAAATCATGGGAGTTACACTCCGAGAGCATAGCCAGACGCAGGCACTCTCTTCTACATACAGTTATTCGTTTCATAACGATTAACTAAATCATGGGAGTTACACTCCGAGAGCATAGCCAGACGCAGGCACTCTCTTCTACATACAGTTATTCGTTTCATAACGATTAACTAAATCATGGGAGTTACACTCCGAGAGCATAGCCAGACACAGGCACTCTCTTCTACATACAGTTATTCGTTTCATAACGATTAACTAAATCATGGGAGTTACACTCCGAGAGCATAGCCAGACGCAGGCACTCTCTTCTACATACAGTTATTCGTTTCATAACGATTAACTAAATCATGGGAGTTACACTCCGAGAGCATACATAGCCAGACGTAGGCACTCTCTTCTACATACAGTTATTCGTTTCATAACGATTAACTAAATCATGGGAGTTACACTCCGAGAGCATAGCCAGACGCAGGCACTCTCTTCAACATACAGTTATTCGTTTCATAACAATGAACTAAATCATGGGAGTTACACTCCGAGAGCATAGCCAGACGCAGGCACTCTCTTCAACATACAGTTATTCGTTTCATAACGATTAACTAAATCATGGGAGTTACACTCCGAGAGCATAGCCAGACGCAGGCACTCTCTTCTACATACAGTTATTCGTTTCATAACGATTAACTAAATCATGGGAGTTACACTCCGAGAGCATAGCCAGACGCAGGCACTCTTTTCTACATACAGTTATTCGTTTCATAACGATTAACTAAATCATGGGAGTTACACTCCGAGAGCATAGCCAGACGTAGGCACTCTCTTCTACATACAGTTATTCGTTTCATAACGATTAACTAAATCATGGGAGTTACACTCCGAGAGCATACATAGCCAGACGTAGGCACTCTCTTCTACATACAGTTATTCGTTTCATAACGATTAACTAAATCATGGGAGTTACACTCCGAGAGCATAGCCAGACGTAGGCACTCTCTTATACATACAGTTATTCGTTTCATAACGATTAACTAAATCATGGGAGTTACACTCCGAGAGCATACATAGCCAGACGTAGGCACTCTCTTCTACATACAGTTATTCGTTTCATAAAGATTAACTAAATAATGGGAGTTACACTCCGAGAGCATAGCCAGACGCAGGCACTCTCTTCTACATACAGTTATTCGTTTCATAACGATTAACTAAATCATGGGAGTTACACTCCGAGAGCATAGCCAGACGCAGGCACTCTCTTCTACATACAGTTATTCGTTTCATAACGATTAACTAAATCATGGGAGTTACACTCCGAGAGCATAGCCAGACGCAGGCACTCTCTTCTACATACAGTTATTCGTTTCATAACGATTAACTAAATCATGGGAGTTACACTCCGAGAGCATAGCCAGACGCAGGCACTCTCTTCTACATACAGTTATTCGTTTCATAACGATTAACTAAATCATGGGAGTTACACTCCGAGAGCATAGCCAGACGCAGGCACTCTCTTCTACATACAGTTATTCGTTTCATAACGATTAACTAAATCATGGGAGTTACACTCCGAGAGCATAGCCAGACGCAGGCACTCTCTTCTACATACAGTTATTCGTTTCATAACGATTAACTAAATCATGGGAGTTACACTCCGAGAGCATAGCCAGACGCAGGCACTCTCTTCTACATACAGTTATTCGTTTCATAACGATTAACTAAATCATGGGAGTTACACTCCGAGAGCATAGCCAGACGCAGGCACTCTCTTCTACATACAGTTATTCGTTTCATAACGATTAACTAAATCATGGGAGTTACACTCCGAGAGCATAGCCAGACGCAGGCACTCTCTTCTACATACAGTTATTCGTTTCATAACGATTAACTAAATCATGGGAGTTACACTCCGAGAGCATACATAGCCAGACGTAGGCACTCTCTTCTACATACAGTTATTCGTTTCATAACGATTAACTAAATCATGGGAGTTACACTCCGAGAGCATAGCCAGACGCAGGCACTCTCTTCAACATACAGTTATTCGTTTCATAACGATTAACTAAATCATGGGAGTTACACTCCGAGAGCATAGCCAGACGCAGGCACTCTCTTCTACATACAGTTATTCGTTTCATAACGATTAACTAAATCATGGGAGTTACACTCCGAGAGCATAGCCAGACGCAGGCACTCTCTTCTACATACAGTTATTCGTTTCATAACGATTAACTAAATCATGGGAGTTACACTCCGAGAGCATAGCCAGAGCAGGCACTCTCTTCTACATACAGTTATTCGTTTCATAACGATTAACTAAATCATGGGAGTTACACTCCAAGAGCATAGCCAGACGCAGGCACTCTCTTCTACATACAGTTATTCGTTTCATAACGATTAACTAAATCATGGGAGTTACACTCCGAGAGCATACATAGCCAGACGTAGGCACTCTCTTCTACATACAGTTATTCGTTTCATAACGATTAACTAAATCATGGGAGTTACACTCCGAGAGCATAGCCAGACGCAGGCACTCTCTTCAACATACAGTTATTCGTTTCATAACGATGAACTAAATCATGGGAGTTACACTCCGAGAGCATAGCCAGACGCAGGCACTCTCTTCAACATACAGTTATTCGTTTCATAACGATTAACTAAATCATGGGAGTTACACTCCGAGAGCATAGCCAGACGCAGGCACTCTCTTCTACATACAGTTATTCGTTTCATAACGATTAACTAAATCATGGAGTTACACTCCGAGAGCATAGCCAGACGCAGGCACTCTCTTCTACATACAGTTATTCGTTTCATAACGATTAACTAAATCATGGGAGTTACACTCCGAGAGCATAGCCAGACGCAGGCACTCTCTTCTACATACAGTTATTCGTTTCATAACGATTAACTAAATCATGGGAGTTACACTCCGAGAGCATAGCCAGACGCAGGCACTCTCTTCTACATACAGTTATTCGTTTCATAACGATTAACTAAATCATGGGAGTTACACTCGAGAGCATAGCCAGAAGCAGGCACTCTCTTCTACATACAATTGTTCGTTTCATAACGATTAACTAAATCATGGGAGTTACACTCCGAGAGCATAGCCAGACGCAGGCACTCTCTTCTACATACAGTTATTCGTTTCATAACGATTAACTAAATCATGGGAGTTACACTCCGAGAGCATACATAGCCAGACGTAGGCACTCTCTTCAACATACAGTTATTCGTTTCATAACGATTAACTAAATCATGGGAGTTACACTCCGAGAGCATAGCCAGACGCAGGCACTCTCTTCAACATACAGTTATTCGTTTCATAACGATTAACTAAATCATGGGAGTTACACTCCGAGAGCATAGCCAGACGCAGGCACTCTCTTCTACATACAGTTATTCGTTTCATAACGATTAACTAAATCATGGGAGTTACACTCCGAGAGCATAGCCAGACGCAGGCACTCTCTTCTACATACAGTTATTCGTTTCATAACGATTAACTAAATCATGGGAGTTACACTCCGAGAGCATAGCCAGACGCAGGCGACTCTCTTCTACATACAGTTATTCGTTTCATAACGATTAACTAAATCATGGGAGTTACACTCCGAGAGCATAGCCAGACGCAGGCACTCTCTTCTACATACAGTTATTCGTTTCATAACGATTAACTAAATCATGGGAGTTACACTCCGAGAGCATAGCCAGACGCAGGCACTCTCTTCTACATACAGTTATTCGTTTCATAACGATTAACTAAATCATGGGAGTTACACTCCGAGAGCATAGCCAGACGCAGGCACTCTCTTCTACATACAGTTATTCGTTTTCATAACGATTAACTAAATCATGGGAGTTACACTCCGAGAGCATAGCCAGACGCAGGCACTCTCTTCTACATACAGTTATTCGTTTCATAACGATTAACTAAATCATGGGAGTTACACTCCGAGAGCATAGCCAGACGCAGGCACTCTCTTCAACATACAGTTATTCGTTTCATAACGATTAACTAAATCATGGGAGTTACACTCCGAGAGCATAGCCAGACGCAGGCACTCTCTTCAACATACAGTTATTCGTTTCATAACGATTAACTAATCATGGGAGTTACACTCCGAGAGCATAGCCAGACGCAGGCACTCTCTTCTACATACAGTTATTCGTTTCATAACGATTAACTAAATCATGGGAGTTACACTCCGAGAGCATACATAGCCAGACGTAGGCACTCTCTTCTACATACAGTTATTCGTTTCATAACGATTAACTAAATCATGGGAGTTACACTCCGAGAGCATAGCCAGACGCAGGCACTCTCTTCAACATACAGTTATTCGTTTCATAACGATGAACTAAAATCATGGGAGTTACACTCCGAGAGCATAGCCAGACGCAGGCACTCTCTTCAACATACAGTTATTCGTTTCATAACGATTAACTAAATCATGGGAGTTACACTCCGAGAGCATAGCCAGACGCAGGCACTCTCTTCTACATACAGTTATTCGTTTCATAACGATTAACTAAATCATGGGAGTTACACTCCGAGAGCATAGCCAGACGCAGGCACTCTCTTCTACATACAGTTATTCGTTTCATAACGATTAACTAAATCATGGGAGTTACACTCCGAGAGCATAGCCAGACGCAGGCACTCTCTTCTACATACAGTTATTCGTTTCATAACGATTAAACTAAATCATGGGAGTTACACTCCGAGAGCATAGCCAGACGCAGGCACTCTCTTCTACATACAGTTATTCGTTTCATAACGATTAACTAAATCATGGGAGTTACACTCCGAGAGCATAGCCAGACGCAGGCACTCTTTTC